>NW_009911376.1:33363-34617 GCF_000696875.1 Nestor notabilis | reverse complement strand
GAAAAAGCAAGGAAAAGAGCCACTCTGTGAAAGCCATGACTGAAGGTCTCTGTTATGCCCACGGGTGACATTGCAGGTACTGCAAATCTGCAGAGAAATGAGTGCCCAGAGTAGTGCAGCCAAAGGAAGGCAACTGCGTGCAGATCAGCCTCAAACTCAGTGTCAAAATGGCATCAGGGTATTATTTGTGAGTGAATAGAAACCTCTTCAGCACCCTGGAAGTGGAGATGGGACAGCCCAAGCTGGGAAAGCCACACTGAAGTGACTGCGCTGGCACAACCACAGCAGGAGCTGCAGGGTGGAAACTCGTACAAGGCCATGAGAAGCAATGCAGTCAGACTTTGGTTAGTGTTGGCAACACCACCAGCTCACAAACCTTGTGCCACCAAACCTCAGAGAAAGTCTTTGTGTACTACAGGCAGAAGGAAAATCACAAGGTCTTCTTCATTGTGGTCCCAAAGGCAGGTGACATACATTACATGCTTCTACTAGCACAGAGTGCCCAAGATGGATTTCCAGGAAGAGGAGTCTTACAGAAGAGGTACCAGTAAAAAGAAAGGAATGATTCATGCAGTACAGGATCCACCTAGGGAAGATGTATTGCAATGGAAATAATCGGAAGAAAAGCCGCTCCACCAGCAAGGCAGAGCTCATTATCCATTCTCAGTCCTTCATGTAACATTTTCCTTCTCCACCAGCCAGATGTAGACGGTCACAAACCTGAGTTAAAACACAAGTGGAAGAACAAGACTGCCAGCAGTATGCTGGGCTGACAGGGCAATGCCACAGCAGATGACATTCTGCAGTGAGGCACTGAACCACCAGCCATCACAGCCCTGGCTTCGAGGAGAGGCAGGAGGAGGATTCAGCTTGGACAAAAGCAAGATGAAATTATCAGTGACTTCCAAAGGCAACAGCCTTCCTGCCAAAAAGCAAATGCAAATCACCAGATGTCCTTTCAGAGAGTAAGAGGATTTGTAAGGTACCTAACAGACACTCTTGCCTAAGTGTCTCTTTTACCCATTGTATCCTTCTGCATGAAAAGTACAACAGGTAAGCAGGATCAAGAGATTTCCAGTCTGAGATGAACACTGAGAGCACAGAGGGACAAGGCATCAAAAAAGTAGTCATGTGCCAGTTTTCGAGGCAGGTTTGGGAAGAATCTGAGAACACACCATAGTGTTAGTGCTCATGTCTACTAGTTCATCAAGACAGCATCGAGGAGATTTAAGAAGAAAAGATGTCAATTCCAGA
>NW_009911376.1:13529-33332 GCF_000696875.1 Nestor notabilis | reverse complement strand
TTTGGGGAGGATTCCAGCAGGACGCAGGAGGAAAGGGCTGACAGAAGCCAGAACAGACTCACAACCCTACTCTGCCGAAGCAGCCAGGTACAAAGCAGACCCTGTTATCTCCAAAAACCAGACCTTCTGGAGTATCAAATAGCTTTAAAAATGGACATAACATGATGCAGACACAGGGCAGAGAGATGACTCAGAAGACAATGACACTCCTGGCTTGTTTGGCTGCCCAGAGATACATAGCATCTCTGCAGGTGCCTTGCACCTCAGCAGTGCTCTAGTGTGGTCTGCCTCAAGTGTAGCTATTACCAGAGCACAGAGTTTATTCTTCTGTCAGATCATGAGTTGGACAAGATGGGAAACCAGCTGATGGTTTGGGAAGACTGGGAGAGACTTCAGAAGAACACAAGCCTGGCACACCAGAGTCATATAGGAACTTCTTCAAATCCTTCCTAAAGCACTGGAACAATAGGGCTTAACATTGGACTACTACTTTGGGATCAAGCATAGCTTAAACCTTGGACAGTGGTGAGGAGTCATGCTGCTGTTCAAAACCCAGCTGCAGGGAACTGAAGGTGTCCCAGGGAGAATTAAACCTCAGAGTGAGGACATAAACGCCTCAGCCGTTGCTCCCCACACAGCGTGTTTATGTATGTTTATGCATTCTTGTGTGGCCCCAACATCACTGTCAGAGCAAGTGCAAAAGAGAACAAACCCAAAACAGAATAGCAGAGTAAACCAACCACCCCATAACCAGTGCACAGAGGGGATTTGGTTATGTAAGAATTTATCCTTCCTCTCTCAAAACCTGTCTGGTGCTCAGAGGCTCATTTCTTTCTATTCATCCCCATTCCTGGCCTGTATCCAAACAGCTTTCATGGCAGCCAAATACAGGCTTTTTAATTTTTATGCCTCTCCTGCAGTGTGACAGGAATTGTTGGAACTTGTGTTGTTTCCTACGCTTGTCTCCAGTGCTGCGGCAAGAGGAGCCTCTTGCTGCCAGGTTTCCTGTCTCTCTTTCCCCTCTGTTGGGACAGCATGCAGGAGCTAGGGAGCTATAAGCAGCTTAGCTGGGACGCTTAGTGCACCCTGGCTCCATCGTGTTTGTCTGCAGAGCTGCAACAAGACAGGAACACGGAGCTTTTTGCCCGTTAACTTGTACCCAGGAGAGCCAGTTGCCCTTCCATGTGTCCCTGTCACAGGCACACATGGTTTCTACCAGCTGTACACTTGGAAGGGATAATGTTTTCCTCACCATGTTTACCAGTTCACTCTCTTTGCCCTCTCTGGTCCCAGAGAGATGTTTTCCCTGGCAAAGCCCAGCACAGCATCCACCAGTTGTTCTCCCATCAATCGTGCTGAATAGCCTGCTGAATGCAAAGTGCCCACCAGAGCAGAAAGTGACTCGAGATCACTGCTGGTAAAACCTGGGGATATCTGGGTGCCCTGTGGACACTGAGCAGAGGTGATAGCTCCAGGGATGACCCATGCTTGATGCTTCCCCCCTCTCCAGGGACACAATAAGCTCTCAGGGCAGGGACACCAGCAGTGCAGACATAGCCCCCCATCTCAGCACACACAGATAGGCTGCATTGCCCTGCTGTCCACTTTACTATAGTGCAGGGAAGGGAAATTTTATGTAAGCACATGCAGACACAGTCAGTGACTCTTGGCTGTTGCTCAGCCTCCCAGCATCAGCCTCTGATATGCCTTCTGGCATACATATTTATGATCCCAATTATCACCGTACAAAACCCCAGGTTGCTGTGAAAATAAATGATTTTTAATCTAAATTGCCCAGTTTACATACTTCACCCACCTCTGCTTAGCACAACAGCTGGTGTTTACCAACTTTTCATTACTGTTCCAAGCAACACAAGAAGATACGGGCTGGAGAGGACCAGCCGCCTCTGAGATAAGATGAGCTCAGGTTTGCCTCTGCCTCAGACTTGCTGCTCTTGCACATCACTGATGAGCTTCCAGCAGCAGTAAGTTGTGCTGGAGAGCAGCTTCTGTCAAAGGCCAGGGTTGACAGAGATGGATAAATGATATGACATCCATGGACACCAGCTACAAAACCTGGACATTGAGCTCTCGTACAGCTCTGCACAGGCAGTGTGGTTTTAGCAGGAGTGGTGCAGCAGCATCAACTGTGGTTGATTGCTCTGGTTAAGGGAAAGCCCAGGTGTGGGACTTCAGGATGGGAGAAGTGGCTGGGTTGGATGTGGATGGTAAGGAAGTAAGGAAGGTCTCTCCATCCAGCCCAGTCTCTGTCGAGCACAGACCCAGTGAAAATTTGCAGCACCGTACAGTGAAGGAATGATGCAAGATGTCTGCTGATAATTATTGTTGGGTGTTGTATTTCTACAGGAAAGACTAGTTTCCATGTAAACCCAAATAAGCGTAGCTATCTCTACATTCCTCTTCATGTCTGTATTTATAGTTATCAGCACTTCCTTTTTCCTAATGCCTTGGGAGGCTCACACCGGAACTGAGACGATCCAAGAATTATTCTTGTCATGGTATTTCCACTGCCCAAGAATGAGCATATGTTAAAGAAATCCAGCCCCTCTTCATTCCAGGCCTTAAATGCTCCCCCTGAAGCATTAAATAAAAATGGGATCAGAGTGCCAGCACTGGCTCTTTAGTGGGCTTACATCAGGACTGGTAGTATTGGTGCCTGGGCAGTTGCGCTGGTGAAAGTTTGGAGTGAGGTGGGTCGGCACCACATTCAGATGCCAACACCCAGATGCACCAAAGCCAAAGCAAGGAGGTTCCTACAGCACCTTTCACCCTCTGGAACTGCTGGAAATGAAGGTGCTGCTTTAGAAGCTGTGTGAGGGCATGTGCTGCTGCACGTGGTCCCCACCAGTCCTATTTCCAGCTCGGCTGGCTAAGGATGGAAGGAAGGAAAACTCCTGGGACTGGGCATGGAGCTGACAGTCACATGTGGCTCAAAATCAGTCACAAGCCACAGCAAGATAATGATACCTGGTGTAAGAGGAGACTTGATCCTTCCTTTCCTCTATTTTCTCCTCTGTCTGTTAAGTGCTGGTGAAGGAGGGCTGGACACTGGTAGCCTATTGTAAGCGAAGTAGCTCATGTGTTTCTGCAGTCTTGCTCTTCTTGGAGCAACATCACAGCTCCGGCCAGGCTGTGCACCCTGCAGCACCTTGGGTGCATATCCCTTACATGGTCCCTGTGCTCCCTCCCTACATACACGCATGGGTGTTCTCTGCTGCATCTGAAAGAAAAACAGCTCCAAGTTCCCATGCCCTAGGAATGATGGACAACATCCCTCCACCCAGGAAGGGGTGGAGGATGATAACCCCCAGCCTGGCTGCCCTGGGACCTCACCTCCTCTAGCACAAAGTCCCCTAAGCATCTGCTTCTCTGTCCACAGAACTGCATTGGTGGCTGCAGGGAGGTTGTATCCTCACCCTCCCTTGGGCACAAGGCCCAGAAGCTGCTACACACAACAAACTGCTCTAAGTTTCACTTTATCTCCAAGTATTATTGCAGAGCTTAATTAGCCCTGGCCACCCTGACCCCTCATCCCTCCAGGAAACATCCCAGCTTTGTCACAGTGTGTGGGAGCAGGCAGGCAGACAAGGGAGAGGGGAAATGATGTTTTATGGGATGTTCCCAAGGCGCAAGTCTCTTTCTTTTTCCCCTCAGGCATCACAAATTTGTTTGCTGTGATTTAAAGAGGACACATTTGGTTAAAACTGATGGGCCAGATCTACAGTCCCTGCAAATCAGGACATCTATGTTTGACTTCATGGAGCTTAACTGATTTAGACCAGCTGAGACGCTGACCCTCGTGTTTAAACAAAGCCCGCTTTTTCTCACTGGTGCTGGGCAGCATGGCCTCAGCTTTGGCTCTGGAGAGGATACTTGCAGGGATGTTCTTTACATGATTCATCCTCCACTGGGCTTAACTTTGACAAGAACCACAAAAGCCACTGGCCACTGGTGTGGGTCTGGGGGTTCTGCCAAAGATAGAGGCACAAGTGCAGAGCCTGACCAGTGGTGCAGCACCAGCCCCTACAACCACTGTCCACAAAAGCATCGCTGGGATCCCTGGGCAGCAGCAGTGGTGGCCTTGGGCCTCATCTCAGGGACCCAAAGGACACTGCTGAGGGTAAGACAGGCTGGGTGCTGCAGGCAAGCTACCGTGGGACTGGGCAGCATCCCTAAGTGAGGTGCTGGGATGAAGATGTGTGCAGATCTTGGTTCCAGGGCAGGGTATTTCTGCACAGTGGCCTGAACTGAGAACAGGCAGCCCTGTGAAAGGAGGCAGGAAGATTCTGGGGATTGGTTCTCCTCTGAGCTTGCTGTATTTCAAATGGGATGACGATTTATCTCTGTGCTCAGGACTAACGCTCCCCAAATGGCACTGCAGGAATTCCTGGTAAACAAGCAGTGAACTATTCATTGCCCCAATGATAGATGCCTCACAGGGATTAGAAGGGTAAAATGAAGTCAGCATTTGCAAAGAGCAGTGAGGAAATAACTGTTCTGTATTTAGTATTTCCAAGCAGGGAACCACGGCAGGAAGGTGGAAGGACTTGGAATAGGGTCTCCTTGTGAAGCCCCCACTGGGCCACTGGTTGTGAAAGCAAAGAGTTGAGCTGGAAAAACTGCTCAGTCTTCACTCTGCACCAGTCAAGACTGAACACTGAAGTCAGCATTAGCCAGGAAGCAGCACTTGCCCACACGAGGCTGCAAACGTGGGCAGTTATTGCTCTCTGGTGGTGAGATGGGCTGTGGAGGAGAGCTGCTGCTGCTCCTGCTGCTATCAGAAGGCTCCTTGGTGCCTCCCGCTCCTCCTGCTTGCTCCGCAGAGGAGTTTTTGCTTCTCTCCACCCATGTAGGTCAGGGCACATGAAGGCAGTTGCTGTCCATGGGATGCTGCTTCTCCTGGAGCTGGCAATGGCCCATGCAAAGGCTCTGCAGCTGCCTCTCATGGACAGAAGTCCCCTTGTGCCCCATCAGCGCCACTGCCCAGGGGCTGGATGTGTGCCACACAACATCATCAAGTCCAACTGCTAACCCAGCACTGCGAAGTCCACCAGTAAACCACGTCCCCAAGAGCCACATCTACACGTCTGTTAAATACCTCCAGGGACGGTGACTGCACCACTTCCCTGGGCAGCCTGGTCCAGTGCTCTTTTCCTGTGCAGGACCCATAGAGTGCTCATGCTTTAGATACTGAAAGCACACATGGGCTGTGGGGACGACGAGGCCACCCCAGCTGCTCCAGTGTCATTGCTGAGCTGAATGGCAGGGCTGGGGTAAGGGTGAGCTCTGCCTGCCCCCGAGCTGCTGCCCACCTGCATTCAGGGCTCATCCACAGCCTCTTTCACTTCTCCTTTCCCTAACTCTGCCTCTCACTGCCACAAGCTTTGGGGGTGCTTTGTACCAAAGAGGTATGGGTCACAGACCTGCGCAGAGCAGACAGGACAGAGAACAAGTGGGAATAAATAAAGGAGTTGCTATTCAAGTTAAAACACATCTGGGTTGGGCTGAGCTGCCCCATGGGACCTGAGGTGTGTGGGGCAGCTGGCAGCTGGCAGCACTCTCTATCCCCATCCCAGGCAGGGCATCCACACTCCAAATGCCATCTGTTGCTCAGCACCACTGCACAGCACCACTGCTGCTGGGTCCCCATCCTGCCCAGCTGCCCAGCCTCGATGTACTTCCCTGCTCCTGAAAAATGCGGGCAGGGTCCCAAGTGCTTCATCCCTTTCCCAACAGGGACAAGAAGACCAAAAGCTGCAGCTCCTTAGGATGTGGTGCTCTCCAGGGCCGATTGTTCTGCAGAGCACACAGACCCATGCCAGTGGCACAGCACGATGCTGTGCGATGGCTTGCACTGGAGTCCCCGGGCTGTGGTCAGTCAGACAACATGGCCACCTTCACTCAGCCACCTGGGTCGGAATGTGGCACAGCCCACTGTGCCCTCCGGTCCCTGCAGGGCGCCGGGGATGTCACTCAGCTTGGCACGGATGAGGCCCTGCAGCTCCTGGTCTCCCAGCTCGGTCGCAGCGGCAAGGGCCAGGAGGAAGTAGGCTGCTGCATCCTGTTCATCCTAATGGTAAAGGACAGGGCAGGCATTAGGAAGTGGTTTAATTGAGGGTCACAGGGAATAAGGGAGCTGGAGCAGCGCCCAGTGGTTCCAGGCAGAACCCAGTGACACCTGACTTCATTGAAATGGGCTCCATACAGTCACAGCTAAGCGCCAGCACCTCTTTCCAAATTGTTTTTCCCCCTTCAAAAGCTGGCTGTGCCAGCATTGTGTGCATTCATTGTAAAGCTGCGGATAGGATGGAGAGTCACAGGATTCAGCTGCCCACATGTGTGGCTGCTGTGCCAGCAGATGTGATACTCCACCTCCAGCTCTGTGTCAAGACCAGAGTGCTCGACACAGCATCATGGAAAGGTTTCCTACCTTCAGTTTGTGCAGGGTGAGGTTGCCAAGGTGGCAATACACCTTGCAGTAGTACAGGGCCTCTCCAGAGCACTGCAGCAAGGGGGGACGCAAGGCAAGGGTCTTCAGGTAGCAATCTTCTGCCATCTCATACATATGCAGAAAATAGTAGACTGTAGCCAGGCGGTGGAATGCAACCAGCTCTTGTAATTGATCTCCTGGAAAAGAGTTGCTGATACAGTCACCCTGCAACAGCTCACTACCCATCCCATGCTGAGATGCCTGGGGATGCATTTGCTCAACAGCCTGGGGACATGGATGTCTTCCTAAGGAGACACTGGGTTAGTAGCTTGTTCAGAGAAAACAGAGCCATGGGCAGGGCTGCTGATACCAAGGCTGGACAGATTGCCCAGAGAGTAAATCATTCAACCAGGAGATTTCTTGGGTGCTGGAAAGGGGCTATTACAAGACTGGTTCCATCTCAGACATTTATGCTGGCATTTTGCCCATTCGAACTATTTCTGTAATGGGAAGGGATGAGTTTACCAGAAGAGCCAGGGCAGAGAGGAACTGTTCAGTCCTGTGCCTTCACCAGACTTCCTGTGCTCCGGTGTAGCAACCACCCTCCACTCAGAGAGTCCCACCACCACCGTGGCAAAGCACTCCCATGTGGCTGTCATGCAGCTTAAAAAGGGAAGCAGCCTTAAAACGATGTTACCACTTAGGATAAGAATAGGCCCATCAGTCTCCTGAGAGCAGGAGATCCCTCTTTTACATGCACAGTGTTCCCATCCAGAAGGATAACCCTGCCTGCAGGAGCCAGAACTGTGCGTGTATGTCACTCACCGACCCTGATGCTCAGCCTGGCTGCCAGCGTGGCAAACTCCAGTGCCTTCTCGTAGCCCTGCAGCCTGATCTGCAGCTCTGTCAGCTTATTGAACAGCCGCAGCTCTGTCTTAGAGGCCTTTAGTTTTCTGGCCAAGGGCACAGCACCTCCCTGAGGAGAGAGGACAGTGAGTCCAGGTTGTTCTTGGGGTTATATGTACAGTGCTGCGCACAGAGGGGTGATAGAGCAGCAGGACATGGAACAAGTGCTTGACATAGCAGGTAGATGATGGAGGGGTTGAGTGATGCAGGTTCAGGTTCTAGCTCCCTCTATCCCTCGAAAGTGATTTTCATATTCCAGAGCATGGTTCTCAAAACCTGAGCCTCACGTCTCTGCCCTTCCTTACATGCCTGATATTCCGACCCTGAGCATGTCCGCAGGATCAACCAGCTCACACCTAACACTGCCAGGATTTGTAATGTAAGGACCCTGTTCCCACCTCCCGAATGATCCCTAGGGAGAGCTGCAGCCACTGCAAAATACATCTGTGCTCCAGACTTCCCCCCTGCAGCAGTTTGCACTCTGGCACACTCAGAACCATCCCATCCCTCTCCACCCTCCACCCCTCCAGCCTGGTCACACAGTGCTGCAGCCAGCCCAGGGCCAAAGCTCCCCATGGCCATCACCTTGCGTGGACACAAGGACAGAAATGCTGGGAGGGGTCAGTACCCTGTAAAACTCCACTGCCCGATCTCTGTTTCGGCTGCCATTAAAAAAGGTGTCACCTGCTTTTTCATAAAGATCCATGGCCAAGGAGATGTTCTCCCCTTTCAGAGCAGTCTGAATGGCTGCCTAGAAGGAAAATGAACTGGAGTGAGTCTTGGAAAGAGATATTTGCACATAGACATTTGTGTGATTAAATAAAACCAATCCATCATAAACATGAGCCCCAGTGCTCCACACAGCATGGAGACAGGTTGGGCAGCAGGCATATATGGGTATCTGGAGGACCCAAAACATCTCCTCTGTGTGTCCAGGCTGGTTCTTTGAGGATACCCCAGCTCAGTGCACCCCAGCAGATGCAACCACTTTTCTGCTCTGCTTGTTCTGAACATGTGAAAGGATTTCCCATCTTTTAATAGAAGCTGCTCCCTGAATGAAGGAGCCCTGAGATTTTATGAGATGCTATTCCACTTTGCAGCTCAGCTGATAAAATAATGCTAGAGATGGAAAGAAGCCAGCACTCTTCTACTCCAAGAAGTCTCCAAGCATTTCCCTGGCATCTCACTCCTTATCTGTGTGTTTTTCAATGGGAGCTGGTCATCTAGCACCTCCAGCTTCCTTTGGCACTCCTACATCATTTTCTCACTCAATAAACTCACTTACTTTCACCCAGAAATCCTCTAAACCCAGTGTATGAAGGAAAGATAGGAAATTTAGTGCCAGATAGTGCATGAGTGTAAGGCAACAGCTCCTCCTTCCAGCAGCAGGTTTACACTGCTCTTAAGAACTTTCTTTTCCTGGTCTTCCCGCTGCAAAAAGTTCCTACTAAGGAGCTCTGATGGGAATGTAGCTGATCAAGGTGGGTATAGGATGCTTCAGCCACCTCCTCCATACCTGAAAGTACATTTCCACCAGCTCATCTTCTTGCATAAGGTAGTAGAGCCTTCCCGCCTGCAGCCAGGCCTCTGCTGCTTTCACAGTCTCCTCAAGGTCAATGAAGATCCTTAGACTCTGTTTAGTGCAGTCCATGGACTGTCTCAAAGCCCTGTGATAGTGATAGGCAAAAAGCCATTACAGAGAAACCAGAGGACACTCCCAGCAATGAGCCACAAAGCTACACCACCTCCCCATTGGCAATCCTGTCTTCTATAGCTGCCAAAGCATAGAGACAAACGGACAGCTCTGAGCAAGGTAAAACCATGGAAGTCTCCATGCCTTAGTGCATGTGTGTGTTATCATTTGGCAACCTTAGACCAGCCCAGGATCCCAGTGCTCAGCACAGCCCCAAGGTAGCTCCCAAAGGGGCTGCTCCCCACCCCTTGCTAATAAAGAAGGTTTTGCCCAGGTCATCTGCAAACCCTATTTGCCCCTACACTAAACCCCAAAGTCACCCCCAGCTACAAGGCAGGAAGCGCTTGCACCTTTGTTTTCCGTACAACACCTAGCACCCAAACCCACATCTCTGCCCAGTGTCTGTCCCTTGGTGCAGCCAAAGAGGCACATCTGTGGCTACATCTGCAAGACCTTAGAGCCTCTTTTGAAGCCCCTGGTCACTGGAGGACAAAGGGACCAGCAGCAGGATGAGCCAGCGGGTTGGACACGCTGCCTGCAGAAGGCAGCTGTGGCTGAGGGAGCAGCACTGGGCAGTGCCCAGGGCATATTTGTTTGCTTGGTGTCTCGCCTGTTGGCAACTGGGCTCCAGCTGTCCTTGGAGCCCAGGGAATGGGGCGCTTTATGATCTTAAATAGCACTGTTCACATGACAGGCTTCTGCTTCCTAAATACCTTCCCTCTGAACTCACTGTGACCTAGCAAGGCAAGGTTAGCATCCAAGTTAACGACAGCCCCTGCTCATTTGTCCTTCTGGAACATGGGAGTTAGCCCTCCACTATTCAACACATTTGCCTTCAAAGACCAAAGAAAATCTGTGGTCTGTCCAAGTGTCTTTCTCTCCCCTCCCACCTAATCTAATCAGTCACCTGCATGTGTCAAGCAGGAGATTGAAAGGTGAATTGATATGGGGTCTTAAGTACATCCCTGGGGAAAATATTTCAGCAGAGATATGAAAGACAGACTCAGAGGCTGGAGGCTGAAGCCAGACTTATTCAAATAACAGATAAGGAACCTATTTTTACTGGTGAATGGTGGTTAATCACTGGAATAAGCCTCCAGAGGAAGTGATGAATTCCCTGTGGCTGGGTGCCCTCTGATCAAGGCTGGGTGTCTCTCTGAAAAAACTGTGTTTGGCCAGAACCCAGTTCTGTCCCAGCTAACAGGCACTGCTCCTGCTTTGGGTGAGCATGGACCCCACTCTAGCAGCATCTAGCAGCCACAGACAGGACTTACTCAGATGTGTCCAAAGCTTGGTAGAGCTGGCTGAGGGTCTGCCATACGTTGCCTTCCAGCTCTCTGTCCTGCAACTGCTGTGCCAAAGATACCCAGTGCTCGTGGTAGGTGATGCAGGCCTGGAGATTGGGGGACACTTTGCTGTAGAAATGGCAGAGAGACTCAGTGATGTGAAGCTGACCTGCATGGTACAGGGAAGGGAAAAGGACAGGTCAAGGGACTGCATTACAGTGCTGTACACAGAGCTGAACGCTGCCTTGGTTCCCGCCAGCACAGCTGTACTCACTCCTCACGTTATGCCACTTCAGGGCAAAAACCAACGCCAGTTCATAACAGAGTTTGCCATCCTCCATCCTCTGCCTGTTCACCATAGCCTGTGCTAGCCACAGCAGCACCCGCACCAACTCCATCTCCAGGTCTTCACTGCCCTGGAGCTCAGCGTAGAGCTGAGACGACTGGAGGAGGTAGAGCTCAGAGAGCTGGCTCGCCCCGCGCGAGAGGCTCAGCTGCCCCAGGTTAGCCAGGGCGATAGCCTGGTTCCTCTTGTTCCCGGTCTCCTTGGCTTTGTGAAGGGCCCGGAGATAGTTCTCTGCAGCCTTTTGTACCTGCCCTTCTCCTTTGAGGGCAATGGCCAGGAGATTGTGCACCGCTCCACCTTGAGTCACGCTGTCTGTCCCATGCAGAGAGCGCAAGAGCTGCCACATGATGTCTGCAGCGGGGCCCGGCTGGCTGTGCAGGACATACATCCACCCCAAAGACAGGGAAGACTCAAAAGCCTCCTCCTCACCCATCAGCCTGCTGAGGGTTACAGCCATGGCTGCATAGCAAACCGCCCCATCCAACACTCCATGCTGGAGGTACATCCTGGATAAGATGGTACAGAGTGTCCTCTGGATGGGCACAGCTCTGCTCTCACTGGAGAAATGCAGTGCTTGCTTGAGATAGAAACAGGCCAGTGCTGGGATGCTGCTCCTCTCCAGTTGGCTTCCCAGGAGTTTGGAAGTATTTTGGAGGATAAAGCCAGCTCTCCAAGTGGGTGTTGGTGTCCCCTTGATGCCAGTGGGAACAAACAACCTGGCAGAGGCCAGTGCGATACTTGGCAAATACTTCTTGTCATACAGGTAGCTCAAGATGGGGGTGGCATCTAGTGCCATAGAACTAGTGTCCAGGCTGAGTAAAGTGGTGGTGAGACACTGAAGATGCTCAGTAAAGGGCAGCACTTCTTCATTTTTTCCCAGCTGCAGGAAGAGCTTGACGATAAGGAAGCAGATCCGTGCCTCTAAGGGAGCATTACCCACAGCAATGGCTTCCCTCAGGACGTACATCATGACCTCCAGCTCGTTCTCAGAGCTGAAAGAGCGGCCAGGCAGGCAGACGAGCAGAGCCACCATTTTTCCCATCAGGGAGGAGAACTTGTGTTTCATGTTCTGCTTCAAGTAGATGGAGGCAAGGTTCACATGCAATGCAGCCAACAGGGGCAGGTCCCCAAAACCCCTGTCCAGAATGCTCATGGCTTCCTCAAAGTAGACGCGAGCCTGGGAAAACTTGACCTTTTTGATGCACAGCTTACCCAAGAGGAAACAGAGCCTGACATGAGCCCAAACTGAATGAGTCCTCTTGGCCCAGTTCCTGGATGTTTCAAGGTACAAGATCAGTTCATCCTCATCAGAGAAACCATAAAAAGTGGAGTTGAGAAAGGAAAAACTGAGATCATAGAGGCTTTGAAAACTGGGCATGTAACTGTCTTGGTTAAGGAAGGTCAATATGGGGTCAAAGACATCAGCATCTTCCATGTGTCCAGCATTCAAGTCAATGAAGAACTTGGGATCATCAAAATCATCCAGCTTCTCCAGGAGAACATCTTCCAATGTATGAGGGGCTGATTCACTCGCTGGGCTAGACAGCTCAGAGGTGCTAGTGGTCGCCAACTCATTTATTTCCTCCCAGGACTGCAGCAGCTGGATGTCTTTACAGCCACGAAGAACTGCCTCTGGAAGAGACAGGCAAACCATAGTGGGATATTTCCCCATGTCAAAATTCACCCTCAGAAGTCATCATAAAAGCATCTCATTATGTCCCTTCCACGTACTCACCTGACGGCACTTTTGGGAACATGGCTGTAGGTTCAAAACCATCTACACAAAGAGACAAACAGAAAACAAAAAGCAAAGAGCTTTCTAGACACTCCCAGCACTGCTCACTGCAGGCTGGACATGTAAGGAGAGGGGGGACTCACCCAGCCGGTACACAGAGGTGATGTCCGTGCATGCCAGGTCACTGAGGAGGGTGGTGAAGTGCTGCTCACCACCATTGGAGGGTATGCGCAGGAGTGGGGACTTTTCTTCCTCACTCAGAAACACCAAGCCCTTTCCCCTAGGTTGAGGCAGACATCAGGAGAAAACAGTCAGTGCCTCCCCACCTCCTGACACTACAGCTGTCCTGTGCGCTGGGCTGAGCCTTCCCACCCCTCCTCTTCCTCCCACCAGAAAAGGTCTGCTGCAGATGGATACAATCTGGACACCTTCCCCATCAGATCTTAGATCCAGCTTCTCCATGCAGGAACTAATGGGTACCAGAGGGAAGGACCTATTGATCTTTATTGTCTCCAGAAGCCCTCTCTGAGGTCAGGGCATCATCTGATCTCTCTGTAGTGTCAGAGAAAAATGCCTAAGACTTACCCTGAATAAGCCTGATCCAGGAAAGCCCAGCAGACCTGGCAACAGGTTAGGACCTCACCCTCCCACACACATTCTTGGAGGAGAAGCCTCTTTGGATGGGTACTGAACCTGACCTTGTCTTTAAGCCACCAACAAAGACAACTGCCCAGGTCATCAGAGTGGGGTTGTGTCATCCACCCTCCCTCCCTGGACAACTTGTGTCTGTGACCTTGGGAGGGCCTTGGGAGCGTTTAATTCTGCTCAGTGATGAACCGTGCCAGTGGCTGTTCTGCCTCCACCTCCCACAGAAAGCAAAGGGGCAGGAGGAAGCAGAGCAGGACTTGTTTCCTTGGCAGTGATCGCTCTCCCACTCTTGTCACACTCACAGCTCCTCGGACAAAGCCACAAAGTCAAGAACATTTCTAAGTGGAACTGTGAAGCTGGTTTGCCTGGTACACAGATGTCCTGGGCTGCCTTAGCATGAAGCCAGGCTTAGCCCAGGGCCAGATCTGTTCCTCTCCAAAAATCAGCTGAGGCAAGTGACATACGATTGCTTTGTCTGGGCAGAGCCTCCTGCAGCCTGTTGACAGCACAGCCTTGCCAAGGCTTCTGCACAGACTTCAAATGGATTCTCTATGAAAGCCTTGCAAAGCAAATCACCTGCCCTGGACTCTCACATAGCCTTGAGTTGGGACTTGGAGCCTTCCCTTCATTTTCTCCTGAGTTTAATTTAATTGACATGGTAGCAGTAAACTTACAGAGGTTCGCAAGCCTCGGGACTTATGTATCGAGTTGGGACAAATCCAATGCTCCCACTACTGAGGGATTTGCCCACAAACCATGGGAGTCCTGGAATGAAGAAGCCGATGACTTCTACGATGTCTCCTTTGGAAAAACTCAGTTCATCCCACGCTGCTCCTCTGTGGTCCTTTGTGGCTGTGCACCTGCCTTTGACTGGGAAACCAAGGCAAACAATGGTATTTCAGTGTGAGGCTACTGTTAAAACCCTCCTCGCTGGAGAGAACTTGGGCAAGAAGACACTATGATTTCAGCTTGAGAAGGCTACCTCCCTGTCCCCTAAGATTCATTGTGCTCTCAGAGTCACATCTTTTCTTGAGAAGAGGATTATAATAAAATACACAAAAGACATGGACAAATGCAACACAGCCAAAGACTGAAACCTCTCAGAGCAGTTTGGAAGGTGGCTGGAAACATGAAGCTTCACAGAAGCTGCAATGTCTCAGCTCTCTGACAGGAGTGAGATCTTTGACAGTGCAAATGTCCATCACACTTCATGCCAAATTCACACCTGCAGTGACTTCTCAAGTCCAACATACACTGAACAGCACCCGTGTCCAGGCGGAAATGGCCTGGTGAATGGTGGGCACAAGTTTCACATGCACACTGGTGGGAGACTAAAAAACTTCAGTCCTGAAAGAATTAAAGGAGTGATAAAATTGCAATAGAACACAAAAACCCAGTGGCAGAAGGATACCGATCATCCTTCTAAGTACATGCAATTTGCAAGCTCTGTTCTTCATTCAAGAGAGGCCAAAGATGTCATATTCCCTTAAAGCACCTTGCAATGGAGTGTCATTGTCAGATCAAGAGATGGGCCATTTGTACTTGTGGCCAAACCCAGATTTGCAAGAGCTGTGCCCTTCCCTGGGGAGGGCAGCTGCACTACACGGGTATCACTCACCAATTGGCTGAGTGGTTGTCCCATTGATCTCCTGGGAGATGCCAAAACTCACAGCATAATTCTTCAGGAACCACCTGCAAAGTGAAAGGGAACCACACTGGTCCTCTCTGAGCAGCCCTGTCCTCAGGCCAGCACCAGGGATGGTCTCATGGAAGCAGGACAGATGTTCTGTCCCCTGGGAGTGACAGAGCTGCTATGGAGCATGGCCAGCACGGCCAGTCTAGTAATTCCTTGTAATGGTGTTACTGGGTATGGAAGGCAGCTTGCACCTCACAGCTGCAGCCTTACACCCCATGGTAAGAGCAGGACAAGAGGAGCTGCGGGTGTCTTTGAGGTTCATCCAGGTGTCCAACATGAGGCCCCACTTTGACTGGGCTACGCCTTTTCTCTCAGTCATTCACGTGTAAATCTAAATAATCTTATGTATGACCTAAATCAATACCATACAAGAATGATACCTGAAGTATGCCCTTGCTCTGTCCCTTTAACAGGACCTGAATTGGTTCCAGTGGTTGTCTTATGTATAATGTATAACCTCACAGAACTGTGCAGCTCTTGCCCACTGCTAGAGGCAAGAGCAACTTCTCACTCCAGGCTTGGTGCCAGCTCATGCATCAGAATCAAGGAAGAATCTTGGCTTGAGCTCTTTTAATTGTCCAGTCTACTTACTGGTAAAATGGGTGACGTATTGGCTCTAGAGCTGTCACAGGCACCAGGCCTCGCTGACCCGTCAGTAAGGACATCCCTTCCCACCTGGACTCCTCTCCAACCTTCTTCACATGGATCAGATCATTCTTGCAGAGCTGCAGTCCTTCCTCTCCCTCCTGCTCCGGCTGCCAGGCACCGGGAGTTGCTCTGGAAAAAAAATTACCTGCAGATAGAAAGAGTCGTGCCCAGGTCAATGGCATGAGTGCAAGACACAGCCCAGCACAGGGTGACAACACAGCCCTGCTGAGATGCCTTTGTGGAATTCCCTACGTATGCAGTCCCTCTCACCTTCCTGGAGTAGCAGGCCCATATATATGGTGGCCAAGCGATCTTCATCCACAGTAACTCTGATCTCTGTGTCCTCCATCAGAGCACAGTTTAGCCAGTACTCCTGGTCAAAGAGAAGCTGTTCCAAGCAGCTGCCCACATAACCTATGAAACCAAGAGGGAAAGCAGTGTTAGCATTCTCCTCCATGGGGCAGAATGAAGTGCTCTTTGGATGTCTCCTAGTTTGCCATCTGCAACCAAGCTGTGGCGCAACAGCCTCTAATTCTGTCTCCATCCCCAAAATGCACTGGAGGGTTTACCCAAAAGTCATCCTCCTGTGTCTCGCTCACTGTTCCAGACAGTGAATTCATGTATCTGTAGAAGACACCAAGGCCTTCTAATTAATATTCTTCATCTGTCCACCCTGTGACATTACTGGCTTTTTTGCTGACAAAGAATATCTTCTCCAAAAGTCCTTCTCACACCAACTGTTTAGATCTCCCACACCTTGGAAACATTACCTAAAGTCAGATATGTGGAAAACTTCCAGACTTCTTCTAGGGTTTTGAAGGTGAGGACAAACCGATCCTCCTGTGCTTGCATACAGACCAGCCTGGCTGACAGCTCCTGCACATGGAAGACAAAAGAAGATTAAGGGATGGATCTGGGAATCTGTCAGTGCGGGAATAATACCCCCTGGAATGAGACTAGGCACTCATTTATTAGTATAGTTGAGACTGAAGCTGTGTGAGTTAGTTGCCTGGGGTTAAGGGGATGGTGCTGTAGCCAGCAGCTCCAGGCAGCTCAGAGCTTCCAGTATGAGGCTCCTGACATGAGGTTCAGCCTTGCATCTGCCTCTCACCTGTTATCAGTTCATTTCCCCCATCGTTCCGCTCCCTTACAGAGTCCCCATGTGCAGGAACATACCCTGCAGCAGCCTTGGAGGAACTTCTCTTTCTCAGCTGGGTTTGGTATCCCATCATCACACATCCCATCATGCCAGGAGCCTCCCAGTACGTCCTCTGCCCTGCCAGACTGGGGCTCTTACCTTGAACAGGGCACAGACATCTCTGTTGTCACTCTCTAGGGCCCACAGCTTCTTCCTGGCTGCTTCCTGGAGCTGGGAATTGAGGCAGCGGGAGGAGCGGCTCTCAATGGAGAAGAAGAGCGAAATCTCTTGAAAGGAAAACATGCAGGGATAAAGGGGAGAAGGAGCTCCATCCACACAGAGCTGACTCCCTGCAGCCAGCCCCACCAGTGCCTCCAGCCTGGTTGTGATGTTCAAACAACACAAACCAGGCCACTCACCCCCTTCAGCAGCAAAGCTGAGGAACACAAGGGCTGACAGGGGGTTGGTTAACTGCAGTGCCAGGCCTTGCTGCATTCACCCATAGAAATATGGGTGATGCCAAAGGCAGCATCTTACCTGGTGGAAAGCCCTCCCTGACAGCCAGCAGCACCAAGGAGGTGTCCGGAGAACCTTCTGCTGCCTCAGTACCAGGGTTTCTTGGCTCTGATGCCTCAGCCTTACCTAACAAGGACAGGGGACACAGAAAAGCTGCTGTCAAATTTTGTGGTAGAGGTCTAGGACATTCTGCCTAACCATGCCACCTGAAAGCAAAGCCCATGGGTTGCAATGCAGATCTGGCTGGGGATCATCTGAATCTGGTCTCACCCTAAAATCATGCTCAAGGTTGGAGGCAAGATCCATGGGACTGATGCGTCCTAACTACATGATACGCGTGATGACTGGCTTCTCTCCCGTGCTGGAGTAGCTCTGAAGTGAGAGAACTTCCTTTCCTTGCTCTTGGGACAGACTCTCACTGAGCAGATCTGGTAGAAGGATGGCCCTCTGACACAGAGTATTTTGAAGGAGACCTCAGAGCAAGAGCAATTTCCCAGCACAGGAGAGTTTGCTCATCAATTTGACAGTCAAAATGAGATTTTGCCCCCCTGCCTACTCTGGTCGATGTCTGAAACCCAAGCTGCATTCTTTCTGCTTCACACATCGTCAGCTATTGCCATAAAGGATTTAGGAACTGAAACTTCAGCTGGTAATTATGCTAATGAAGGCTGAGGCACATAAAAATCCAGCTTGCTCTTCCACAGCTGTATTGGCTGTGGAGGGGTAACAAGATTAAAAACCAATTTCTGTCAGTAATCAGATTGGACTTGTAAGATAAACATGTACCTGGAGATCTGGAGCTGGAACGTGCAGCGGCTTTTGTAAGTCACTTCTGTGACCATAACTATACTCTATCATTGTTTTTAATGAGCCAGCTTTGCTAATCAGTCAAATAAACTGTTATTTGCACACAGAATTATAATCCTTGTTTATAGTTAGCAGTAGAAAAGAATGGCCCAAGGCTGGACCTGCAATGAATGAGCTTTTCTTTGAAAGAAAAGGCTCTACATTTCTCAACAGTTGATTTGAGCACACTTAACAAAGGACTTCATCCAGCAACTCACATCCCTTCTACACATAGGGGAAATGGAGATGGGTAATTGAAATGAGCCAGAGGCAGAGCTAATGTGAGCTGGCTTCTAGAGCTGGGCTGGATGGGACTGCTCCATCCCTGCCTCTCCTCCCTGCATCCCGACAGACCCTGGTGGGCAGGAGTTGGGTCCCCCTTCCCCAAGGACAGGTACCTGATTCCATGGTCTTGTCCCACCACCATTTTCCCTGGTGCTGCAGGAGGTCCCAGTGGGGCAGGAGCACGGGCGAGTGGGGGCAGCAGGAGTCACACTCTTCGCCTGGGGAAGACGGAAGGTGAGGAGAGGCGTTTGGATCCCCGGCAGGATGCTCCCTGCCCAAGAGGTCTCCATATGATGTGCTGAAGGAGGAGGCAGGTTGGACACTGTTCATGCCACCTCTGCCCGCGGCATAATGATGCATGCTGGTGGGTCTCCGCAGAGCCAGGCAGGGGCCAGGGCTTGCTTGGGTGAGAGGAGAAATGGGTTTCCTCCCACGGCACTTGCCGATTTGTTGTTTATTTCTGTTTGGGCCAGGCTCAGAAAGGGAACTGGGAGCTGTTTCAAGAGTCCAATTGAAACTGCTGGCGGGAAGTTGTCCCCAGTCGTGCCAGTGACTCATTTACCTCCCTGGTGCTGAAATGTTTTGTAATGGGGGGCAGGAAACAGTCCCAGCCTAGAGCCAGGGCTCGGGGCTGCGGCGCTTGTGGCACCCGCTGGCACCAGCTCTCATGGGGACACGTGGCCGCAGCTGCTGGCCCTGAGCCACCTCCCTCCTGCAGCCCATTAGCACAGCCCCGTTAGATCATTTGGGCACTTCCAGCATGGGAATCACACCGCGGGGGCTGGCAGCACCCCATGGGCTCTGCAAGCCTTGAAATGTTTGGGTGCTCCTGGGCAGCAGTGGCAGCAGGATAAGGACAGCAAGGGGGGGTCCTGAAAAGCCAACAGCATGGGAATAAACAACCCCCTGAGTCATCCTCTCCCTTCCCTCGCCAAAATGCCCTGCCTCATTCCCCACACACCCCAATCTAGTGACACACGTGCCCAGCAAGAGGAGGGGACACCAGTGGCCATCTCGGGAAAGGCAGGCAAGCAGGCAAAGGGATCCAGTGCTCAGTTCCACAGTGGCCCCATCAGTGGCATGAGCTTTGCAGCCACAGGTCTCACAGTCCCGCCGTGGCATTCCCATGAACAGCTTACCTGTGCATCCCAGGGACAGGTCCTGGTGCCAAGGGGTCTCCAGGCAGCAGCCCATGTGTCCAGCAACTCCAGAGCCCTAAGCTGGGGGGCTGGTGGAGCACTGACAGGGGGGAGCGCGCTGCTCGGCACCGCAGCTCGGCCCCGGCCACAAACACAATGCACAAAGCGCCTTTTGAGTGGCACTGTCTGCCCGCAAGGCGGAGGCGATGGGCATGGAGCACAGAATGGCTTGGGTTAGAATCATAGCATCATAGCATCGTTTAGATCGGAAAAGGCCCTTAAGATTGAGTCCAGCCATTAACCCAGCACTGCCAATGTGCTAACCACTAAACCACGTCTCTCAGTGCCACATCCACGTCTCTCTTAAATGCCTCCAGGGATGTTGATTCCACCACTTCTACCTAAAGACTTTGTTAGAAGCCCCCTGCCACGGGCAGGGACACCTTCCACTAGAGCAGGGTGCTCCAAAC
>NW_009911376.1:0-13462 GCF_000696875.1 Nestor notabilis | reverse complement strand
CTCTGGGCACCCTGTGCCAGCGCCTCAGCACCCTCACAGGGAAGAATTTCCTCCTGAAATCTAATCTAAATCTCCCCTCTTTCAGTTTAAAACAGGCCCTAGTAAAAAGCCTTTCTCCACCCTTCTTATAAGCCCCCTTTAGGTATTAATAGGTTGCAATAAGGTGTCCCTGGATAGTTCTCTTCTCAGCCTTTCTTCCTAGAAGAGGGGTTCCAGTCCTCCAATCATTTTCATGGCCCTCCTCTGGACCCTCTCTGACAGGTCCATGTCTTTCTTGTGCGGGGGGCCTCAGACCCAGAAGCTGCCCTCTGGGAGGGGGTCTCATCCCACCAAGTGGCGTTGCTGCCCTGTGCTGGCCCCACCATTGCCGTTGCCCTGGGCTCCTGGGAGCGTGTCGCCCAGCCCACGTGGCACATTCCTTTCATTCCTCCTGCCAGCCAAGGCTTGGGGAGCCCCATGGTCTGCCCAAGCTTCCTGCTGGGCTCTCCAGAGAGCTTCAGCGTTGATTTCCCCCCACCTCCAAAGGCAGCCCTGTTCCTGACCCTGACAAGCACCCACCTCACCTGCAGGGGTGCCCCGCTGGGGCTCGTCCAGCATCCTCCACCCGGGGCTGGCTGTGCAGCCGTTCCTGGACCACCTTCCTCCTGGCCAAGCTGATGCTCTCCCTGTTTCACAGTGAGGGTGGCTGGCAACACTACCCGCTCCACACCAACCTCAGTGGAGCAGGGTTATGGCCAGGCAACGCACACATAAGTTGTCTTCAGGCACAGACACCGTGGGCTCCTGTGAGACTAGTAGGGCTCATCTCACCTCTGCGATCAGAGCTGTCTAAACCCCAGGTGTGAACACCAGCAGGCATTGATTTGGTTGCTGTGTGGGATCCCTTGGGCTGCCCAGGATGGAGTCTCATTCCCTCTTCACTCACATGCTTTTCTCACCTTCCCCAGCATCCAGGACCAGGACTCAGGACTGGCTGTGTGGTCTCACTGCGCTATGGGTGGCTGGTGTCTGCAGAGCACCCCTGGGCAGAGCAACACAGCACCTGCAAAATAAAACCCAAAAGGTTTAGGGGTAGAAGTCACAGATAGGGAGATCTTTTAGGGATGGACCTTTACTTCAGCAACCAGTCAATGTCGGTGCCACCACAGCAGTGACTTTGCTGTGGAGTGCTCCAGGAGCATTGCTGGCTCTTCTCAGCCACTGTACATCCCAATGCATGACAAGACCTTGAGCTTCTCCAGTGTATCCAGAGTAATGAGTAATTACCCCAGTGAGTAATTTCTCACCAGACAGATTCCCATGCCATGACAGGGGCTGCCTGGCACCACTGCAGTAGCCCTGAAGCAAAGCACAAGGAGTAGCTGTCTACAGGACAGGCTGTGGGAGGATGGAGTCTGTGCTCATGGAGCTGGCTGGGAAGCTTCTAACAAAAGCCTGCCTGGCCAGGAGAAGGCTGAAAACGTGGGGACTTCTAGTCCTCACCAGGAGAAACCAGATGTTGAAATGTTGGGGCTGGCTGGAGAAGGGCCCATCCTCCTCATCCTCCTCACTGCAGCTCACCCAACTCCTGAGCCCCAGATGTCAGGGTGCAAAGCTGTGCAGCTCTGTCCTGGCATGCTAAAGTCAAGCTGTTTCCCATGCAAAGCTGTGTGTCTGCAAGGAGCTGCATGAAGGTGAGCTGCTGGGACAGGCCAGCACTGCCCTCCCTGTGGCAAGGACCCTGTCTGTTCCTGTTGCACACTGGCCCTGGAAAGCTCCGAATTTAGAAAACTCCTGCAGTCGACCTAGGGATGCTCTGAAGGTGCAGGAACCAGAGGGTTCTGTGATGGAATCTGGCAGATCTTTACATGAAAGGTGTTTCTGTTTTGGGCCCATGCTGTCAATGGGGTCAGCACTTGAACAGAGCAGGTGTTTTCAGACAAAGCTTTTTGCTTCAGTCAGAATGCTGTTGGTTTTAGCAGTACCTGCTCACCAGTTAGCACCAAATTCTTCCACCCAGGGGACAATATTATTTATTTTAAAACAACTAAATGTTATGTTTCATTATGTCTCCATTTATGGCTTTGAAACTTCTTTGCTTTTAAGTTTACCTACGTAACTTAGTGACCAAACCCTCCCCTCTACAAGCAAAGGTATCAGCCTTCTGTTTGACCTGAAATGGAATTTTCCTTTTGGCCAGCAACCCAAAAACTTCCCGTTCTGCACCCTAACCCCTCTGCTTGCCACCCCTGGATCTCTACTGCTGAAGCTCTCATCCTAGCATCCCTGGGAAACCCTGGTCCTAGTAAGTAGAGAAGCACCTTCCCGGGGGTGCCTGCCTGTGCCAGCTCTCCAGGGTCTTTGCTCCCTTTGTGAACTTGGTGCTGCCGTGCCAGCTGGGCAGTCTCTGCAGGCAGAGCACCACAGCTTCATGCTTCCCTTGCTAGGGCACAAAACAGGAGGCAGAGAAACTGTCCAGACACCCTTTGTCTGGGGGATGGAGCTACTGTAGACACTACTGGTCTCCAGGGCTGCCATGCAGCAGCACCCTTCCTGGGACCAAATCCATTTTCCTAAACCCAGCATGTCTGCTATGATTTCTCCTGCCCTTCTATCAATTCCTGGGTATAAAGAACCCAAAACAAACCTATTCTTCCCTGGTGTGCCCATCACCACCACATCTGAGCCTCGAATTCAGCCAGGATCAAAACCACAAACTCCCTGCCCCAACCTGTATTCATGCAGCCATGTCCCTGCTCTGGACTGCTCCAGCCACCTCCAACCCCTGTGCCCCAGCCGTGTTTGCTCAGCTGGGGACGAAGGGCGCAGGCATGCGACCGGCACCCAGCCAGAGACACCCAGCACAGCGGCTGCAAGGGCAGAGCGGTGCGAGGCTGTACTGACCTGCTCCTCCGCACACCCCTTGCTCTGCTTTCCTCCCGGAGCACTCTTGGCCGCGAAGCTCCAATCTCCGCAAGCTGGGTCCCCGGGGGACCGCTGCCGGTGCCGGGACGCGGCGCAGGGCTGTGTACGTGTTCCCAAGGCGGGCGAGCGTGCCCAGCACCGCCACTCCCTCGCGCGAGGGAAGGAATTTCTTCCAAGAGTGGCTTATCATCTTGGGAACCTCCGCTTCCCAGCAGAGGTCAATGAGTTACCCAGAGGTATGCTGTAAACAGACTGCAGGCTCCCAGGGGGAAGCATGAATGCCTAGGAGACACCTTCACCCCAGCCCCACAGCAAACAAGGGCTGGTGAGGATGACCATGGTCAGGGCTCTGCTTAGCCCGGGTGTGACCACACTGACCACGGCTCCCTCCTGTTGCAAGCGCTGCTTTGCATGAGCAGCTTCTCCCAGACTGACCTGTCGCCTGCTCCCAGCTCCAGCGCTGCATCCTTGGGACACAGGACCTTTGATCCTTGCTGTGCACTGGCTGCCTCTGATACAGCAACCTCAGGGAGAGGCTTTACCTGCACCCCAGTGAGGTGGCAGAGAAAATCAGCTCTGAAACCCCCTTCTTCTGTGGTGAAATGCAAACACACAATACACACACAGAGAACAAGAGATCTGTGGACCCAGCAGTATTTATACACCCCGCCTCAACTTCACAAACAGGGCCAGCAGAGAAAAACACAGGGGTTATTTTGTTTTTCTTTTGAAAACAATGAAAGAGTTAATATCAAGCTTTTCTAATATCCTTATTTCCTTCTGGAAGTGCTCAGCAGTTCACCATTCCTTGGCAGGTTCAAAACGAAGCCTCATTGCTTCTCACTTTGTTATTTAAAAATGAACCTGAAAGAAAAAGGAAGTCAGCCTAAACCTGAGCTCAGTCAAGGAAAAAAAGCAAACAAACAAGAGGAAAAGTTTATTTTCAGGTCAAACAAACTCCTGTTTCACGGGTTTGATTCTTGAAGGTGGGTGGGGGCCTGTTCTGGTGTTAGGTGGAGCAGTGCTTTCCTCCCCTTCCTCTCTGAAAGCCCACCCAGCCCGGGCACTGACTGAAGTCAGGGACACTGCCAGGAGCAAGCAGGGCCAGCAGGGACATTTCCTCATTCTTGCGCTCTCTGCTTTTGCTTTGACCCTCTGCAAATGGGTGCAGAGCAGCAATAAGCACCTGCCTGTGCCATACCACACCACCACCACCCCCCGCAATCCCGGGCCCTTCAGGCTGCCTGCTCGGGTGGGGGGACAGGAGAACGGGGGAGAAGGACCTGCCCCCATGGACCTTCACTCATACCCTTGCACGCCCAAGACTGGGTAGCATCAGGACATCATCTTTCCTGGTGTGCTGGCAGCTCGGGAAGCAGGGTGTCATACTCGGCTGCAGGGCACGGGAAGTGCAATGGTTTTGCAGCAAAACTAGCATGGCAAGTCACTGAAATGCAGCCAGACAGGCCTGGCTTTAAGGTATTATCTTTTCCTCGATGGCCCTCACTCAAGACTTTTCTTCCACTGTCAAGACCCTTCTTACTTTTCTCCATCCTGCGCAGCACACGGCAATCCAAAGCAATCCAAAGCTGCTGCCTGCAGTGGGACATTTGCTCCATCCTGCAGCTATAGGGTTAAGCAGGCTCCGGGGCTGAACTAAGCTGAACTCAGCGCTTACTTTCCAGAAACGCTGAGGCCTGCTCCTCTTGCATTGTTTTCAGGCAGGGGCAGAGGAAGTAAGCGCTGTTGGACCGTGTGTGTCAGCAGTGCCCGGTTGGGTCCGGAGGCTGGGACCACCCTTTGGCACACACAGCACTGGGAAGCCATGCAGGGAGCAGCCCAGGGTGCTGATTCGAGGTGTCCTGCCTGGCACTGGGGTGTGAACCCCGAGCATCCTCCCTGCTCCCTCCTAACACCACCACTGCTTCAAAGGAAGAGTGCGGCGTCACCACCCAGGGGAGCCTCCAGACTGCCTGGAGACGCAGCCAGGGAAGTGCCGGCCACAGATAAGGCATGGGAAGGAAGAAGGAAGGACCAGAGCCAGCCAGCTGAGCCCCAGGGTTTGAAGATCACTGCAGCCCCTGTCTGGCACTGCATTGCTGGAAGCATCCTTCTAGTTCAGCCCTGTGTAAACACCTTGGGGTTTTTCCAGTTCAGATTGCAGGAAGGTTTGAGGCGTCAGGGAAAGCCCCGCTGTAATACTCCATGTGCAGGTGTCTTGGAGGCACCAGTTTCACTATAGAAAGCTCAATGATGACGTGTAGGAGAGCAACAAGGAATAGCAGTCATGAGCACACAGCCTCACAGAGCTGTATCTCAAAGCCCTTTCAAGATCTTTTGGTCATTGCATCCCTTCCTCGGCCACCCTGCTCGCAGCAGTCACTGCTCCAGCACACTGCTGTGCTTGGGCAGCCTTATCCAGGCGCACGCATTGCTACCTCCCAGCACCAGCACTGCTTTGGCAATGGCTGCAGGTGGAACAGTCACACCATCACACATCAGAGCAGTTTTCAGTCACAGGACTATCAGGGAAAGCCTCTTTCTGCCTCTAGAACAGCTTCTCCCAAGGTCGCAGAAGCAGCCCGGACCTCACGTCCTCTGCCAGATCTGAGCTAACAGCTCATGAAACCACTGTGCACCCTCAGGATACTCCTCCCAGCTCCCTCTCACTCCTGTCAGGTCTCTCCTGCCTGCACCATGACAAGGTTGCAGGGATAAGGGGTGCCAGGCTCTCAGCCCCACTGCAAACCCATCCTGAACAAGGACACCTGCACCCTGGCAGAGGGCACAAGAGGACACAAGGAAATGTGTCATAAGCCTCTGACATTCCCAGCTTGTCCCATGTCCCCACACCATGCACCTATCCCAGGAATAAGCCCCACCAGGATGGACTCACAGCTGGCAGCCAGATCCACCCCATCTTCACAGCAGAAGAGGGTCCCCAGGTGGTGGAAGTGTCTCTTGGATACCTCATGTCTTGGCTGATGGAAGAGCTGCTGCAAAGAGGCCCCCCAGCTCCTCCCTTCCTGCTGCCCCATCCAGTCACAGCTTATCCCCTTGACCTCTCATCTCTGCTCTTCTCCCAGTCTGGAATTATCTCTGCCCAGAGCTGGCCAGAACATTAAATGGCCTTAACCCTATCAATAATGCAGGAGAATTGATGGCAGGTAGCTTGTAGACAGCTGGCAGCCTCCAAGGGGCACTGAGACCTCTGCGAGTATGGCCAGGCAGGACCTGAGGGGTGGATGAACGCCTGCAGCCCACACTGGGGTGCTGAGCTCAGGCAGAATCTGACTGGGAGCCCTTCTGCCTTGCCCACCTCTCTGGACATGGCCCCATGTCGCCCATAGCTATCAGGCTGTGCTGGGACAGCAGAGAACGGTCTCTCTGATCTGTCTGCTGTATGTTGGGGAGCTGCTGCTAAGCCCAGAGGCTGTGCTATTCCCATTCAATCAATGGGGAAAATGTGTCTTTCTTTGAGAAGGTGCTTGGAAAGCCATTGCACCAGGGCTGTGTGCCCAAGAGAGATGAACCTGAGCTGGTTTGGTGCAGGCTGCAGTCTGGTCTGGGACCTGCTGCTGGGCTGCCAAGTTCACCACTAAACCCTGTCACTAAGGGCTTCATCTACACTCTACACGGTTTGTGAACACTTCCAGGGATGGTTATTCCACCACTTCCTTGGGCAGCCTGTTCCAATGCCTGACCACCCTCTTGGTGAGGAAATTTTCCCTAATATCTAACCTAAACCTCCTCTGGTGCAGCTTGAGGCTCTTTCCTCCTGTGCTATCACTTGTTACTTGGGAGAAGAGACTGACCCCCACCTCACTACAACCTCCTTTCAGGTAGTTGTAGAGAGTGAAAGCATCACCTCTAAAGATCTTCTCCTAGGCTTTGAAATGGCAATGCCCAACGATGTCTTCCCCACTGTGACCAGTGTCACCTTAGGGGGCATTGTGCTGCTTTTCGGGCTTGGTGTACCCCACCAGCCTCACCAGAGCTCATTAACTGATCACTACCAAGCCAGCGGAGCTGCAGTGTGCCGGCTCTCCCCATCCCGAATATTAATTGACAGAGCCATTAGATGGCAGCAGCTACCGCTCCTCCACTGTCCCGAACATGGGAAAAACGGATTTGGAGCCAGGCCCCAGCCCCACAGACCCCAGCAGCGTCAACCTGGTCCACAGGGTGGACCATGGGGTAGGGAAATAACCCCAGGATGGGACTGCAGAACTGGGCTTGCATAGGAAACAAGGGAAGGCTCTGAAATAGGGGACCTCCAAACAGCAATGTTAGTGGGGACAAAAGTGCAACCCTCCAGGGCTGGAGGACATCTCCGTGGAAGATGACTCTCTGAAGTCCATCTAAAAGGGACTGCTGTGAGCACACGGCTGGGAACCACTGGCTGCTGACTTGCAGAAGCATCCTCAGTGCAAGACGCTGAGGAGCAGCCAGCAAAGTCATGCTCATTGCCAGAAGTGGTTTTATTATCTCTGTGTTAGAGACACTGGGTCGGGTAACAGGCAAAGCCTGCCTGGGATGTGCATCCAAGGTTCGTTCAGGTGCTGTACTGGGGAGAGCTGACTGAAAATCAGAAGGAAAAACTGCTCAGTTTTGTTCTTCTCCTTGGAGAGGTTTCCAAAGGAAATGTGTTTCATTTGGAAATATCTCTAGAAAATCAAGCTGTCAAAATATTTCATTTTAATTTCTCATTTCCCCTGTATTTCTCCCTCCCAGTCTCTCTTTTCCTCTATTATTCTCCCCTGACTTTGCTTTTGCCCTGTTCCTATTTTGCCATTGAAACAGAAATGAACAGCACAAGGAAGGAGAATGAAAAATGACAAAACGAGCACAACTCCCCAGATCTCCAATTTTTCATTTTTCAATTTCACCCACAGTAGGAAAATGGTCAAAACCTCATGTTTTGACCATCCTTAGACTACAAGCATGTATAAAATCCCAATATAGGTATTACTTTTCCTTCCAACATCCACAATATGAGTTGCAAGCAGCTGAATTGCCATCTCCTGCACATATAACACCAAGAGCAAATCCAGTGCTGCTTTTCCCACTGGCAAGTGTTGATATGAGTAAAGCCCACCACGGAGTCTGAGCAAAGATGTGATTCATATGAACCACCCCATCTAATTCACACAGCTCAAGCTCAAGCTTAAGCATACACTGAAGGGAATATATTTATAGAAATCTTTTGATAATTTGGAAAAAAATCAATATTTTTATACTTTCCTTTAGAAGAAAAAGAGAAACATTGATTAAGATATTAATTGCTTATGCTGATCTAGGTCTTTTTTTGAAGCTCTTAATGATCCAAGCTGCTTGTAAAGGTGTTGGTCTCGATGCCATTTCCTTTTAGAAAGCAATAAAGCAGCTCAGTGAGGCTAAGCATCTAGTTTTGATATTTTCAGTGTGGAACAATTTGATTTTTCAACTTACAAAGCTTTGCTGCTTTAATTTTTTTGTACATCAAGCCAAGGCAGAAATCAGAACGAAAGCTTTCAGTCTAAGCTAATTAATCCAAACACTTTGATTCAAAGCCCGTTGTGTTCTCTCAGTTTTGTTCTCCGGGAATTTATTTTCAGTGTCTGCATTCCATTTTTAGACAAGGAAAAAAAAAAAAAAAGATTTCCTAGAAAAGAGATAACCCGCTGCTTACTCGGGGCTACCCGTTCTGCAGTGTTCATATGCTTAGAAGAGTAAAAAGAAGTTATCTTTTCTTAATTGCATTGTTTGGCCTCCTTCTGAACAGCACAGTCTGGAGACCTGGTCTGACTCTGCTGCTGGTCCCCCACATTCTCCCAGAATCACCCTGACTCTCAGTTTCCTCATTAAGTAATATGAGGAACAAAGGGAATATGAATTATCATGATAATGCCACTCCAGCAACAAGAAAGAAGCAGCATTTGCAAGGCAAAATTACTCTTTCTGAGAAGGTGGTGCTCCCCAAGGAGCTCTGGGAAGACGGGAGCTTGGCCAGCCAGCTTCCATGAGCACACAGGTCCAAGGGCTGCCTTCTCACAGGAGGCTTGTGATGGTCAAGGCTGTCCATTAGCAACATTTCAAGATCCTGACCTAACAGAGGGAGGATGTTTCTTCCTTCCATCAGTCGTCAATGCTTCAGGGCAACTTAAAAGGGAAAACTAAAAATAAACCCAACTTCCGATGACCTTTAATGGGTTGAAGCATAGTTGGCAATGGAAAAGCAGGTCAGGTACCTCGGGGGCAGAGCTGCAGCTGGTGTACATCTCCCTTTGCATTGCTCTGCTGATGGTGCTTGGCAGGGGCCAGGCTATGGGGGCAGCTGTCCCCAGTGGGTCCCCACTCACCCCGCAGCAGGGCTGCACAGCATGATGCACACCAACTCAGCTACCCACACAGAGGGGAAACGGAGCAGCCCCGAGATGCTCAACCTCAAGCAATAAGCTCTGATATTGCCTGAGAGCAGCATGCTCCTTGACTGTTCCACCATGCTGCCGTGGCAAAGGTCTACACAGGAGTGTTAGCTCTCCTGAAGGGCTGGAGAGTGAAAGACTCTTGCAGGTTTCAGAACAAACACTGGTTTCCAGTACCCTAAAGCCTTTGCCATCACCTCTCCCTTAGGCAGATCATACAGCATCTCTCTTCTCCTGGTGTCCTGATCTTTCAGCAGGGGAGGTGAAGTCCCAGCACTCACAACATGCAGGACCAGAGCTTCTGCAGTACTTGTTTTCACTCATCTGCTTTTGATTTGGGAATGTTTGTTGCACTTGAGTTAGAGACTCAGCCCCTGTGATGATGCAATGCATGATGCCAGAGGACCTGTAGCTCCTACTGTGCATGGTGTACACATCCCTTCCTGGCTTTGCCGCATGGCTGCTGGTTATGGATGGGCTATGGTGCACACTGGCATCGCCTGGAGCAGACCCAGCTCACAACCGTTCTCAACTGTCTGGGTATTTCTATTTTTTTTTCTGAGACTATTTACACAGCACTAAAATTAATGACTGAAAATGTGAGTTTGCTTGAAAATAATCTATCATTTGATTATCACTTTAATGCAAGCAGCGTGGGGAACATCTGCCTCTGTGTCTTCTCATGCCAACATGAGGAATTGCTGGAAAGGGCTGTTGTATTTCTGTGTAAACTGGAAGAAAGCCAAACACCCAGCAAATGACTTGGTTGTTGATGTGACTGAGGAAGAACAGTGGGGTCCTGAGTTGGATGAGGTGCAGGTCCCACCATAGCCTCGCAGGGCCCCCTTTTAAAACATCAGTTCACTGCCTCCAGTCCAGTTGCTGTGTTTTCCAGGCACTTCCAAAGTAAAATGCTGATCTCCATCATCTGGAAAGTAATCCTGCCATCACTGGAAGAGTCCATCTGGTTTTGCACTGGGGCAGTGGGCAACAGCATCTGACCACTCCTGACTTTGCCTCTGCCAGATCCCACCTCACAGGAGAGGCAGGAGACAAGAGAAATATGGGTGTAGAACTGCCCAGTGAGGCAGAATTTCCTCCGTCCCATGACACAGGCCATGTGCTGTGGTATAATGGGGTCTGCAGACCCCTTAGGCTTCTCTGCTGCCTTTTGGGAACATTACAGCCCTGGACTTAGAGGCTTTTTGTGGAAAATGTCACCAGCTTCTGATGAGTCAGAGTCCTGCTTCTCTGCAGCCTGCCCAGCACCGGGCTGGAGTCCCCATGGGCATCTTACAGCCATTGTTTGGACTTAAATCTTCCTGAGAAAGGAGAGGCTTTGCTGCCAGCACACATGCAGCAGGGCTGCGGGAGCCCAGGCTGGCAGGGATGCGTTTGGCTGGTGCCTCTGGTACCCAGAGCAAGGGCTGCAGCTGGGATCTCTGTCCAAGCCATTTTCACTCTTCCTGCAACTGTGATTCAGAGAAGGTTGTTCACCAAGATGACTACCAGTTGAACAGGAAAGGAAGTGGGTAGAAAGCCTGGAGTGCCTACAGAGAGACCTCTGAAAGCTGTTCTGTGTGACTGTATGTGTGCATGTGTTTGTGAACATGTATGCATGCATGTGACTGTGCCTAGGTGTGCTCAAAGGGATGCTATAGCTTTAAGTAAACCAGAAATGCCAGAGCTATGGCTGATGGTGAACCATCCCCCCACTCTGTTTTGAGGACAGAGATGCTTACATGATTTTTTAACTGTCTGGCCTCCCCTAACCCTGTCTCTTCTGGCCACGGGACCTGCTATCTGGTATTTCCCTTGCAGCCTCTCCATTCCTCCCCAGGTCACACAGGAGTAAGGATAGATCCCCTTTTCCAGGAGCTTTCCTTGGGCACCCTGCTGTGCAGGAGTGGGACAGGGACTGCCCCTCCAGCACTGGGGACAGCGGCTGAGCACAGCCTCACATAGAAACCCATGGCCAGTGGCGGGAGAGGCAGTGATCCTGATTTATCTCAGTTCCTATTGTTGTATTGAACAAGACACATTTCAAGCCCAACTCCTGGTAATGCCACATGCTGCCAGCAGCCTCCAGCTCTCCCAGTGATCAACCAGCCAGTGTTCAAGTCAGGCATCAGGGACAGAAGAAGCAGTTATCAGCTGGGTGGGCAAAGTTTGGTTCAGGTGACTCTCAGGATCTCACAGGGCATGGAAGCAGGGATAAGAAACCCAGTGTCCAGGGAAGCCATGAGTAAAAATAAATGAAATTAGCACCTTGCTTTCTTCTGTTCTCTTACCCCACCACTACCATGTCCTTTTTCACTGAGCAATGCAGGGTCCTGCAGGCAGCAGCTTCCTCTGCACAGCCTGAGCTATGTGGTACATGCTGGGTACTGAATGAGGCAGGCGCCTTATGGGAAAAATACGCATCTAATAACTGCTGTGAAAGACTGTGTTGCAATGCACAAACACAAAGGGATGAAAGGAGGCTGCCTTAACATCCTGACATTTCCTCATTTCTGACTTCTCCTCTCAGGAATCCCCAACATCCTTTTGCAGCAGCTTTTGCAGCCAGTTTCCTCAGTCAAAGAAAAGGAAATGGGATCTCCAGAACACCTTGGGACAGCGCTGGTGGTGATGGGCTCCAACCAGTGCCCTGCACCACGGGTCCCTGCATGGGATCTGGCAGCTGAGGCAGGGAGGTGATGAGGGTCACAGCTCCCTGCCGTCAGCTCATCAGTGCCAAAACCCAAATATCCCATGGTGAGAGCACCTGAGACCCTGCCCCACTGGCAGCACCCACTCCCCTGCCCCATGGCACAGCTCCGTGGTGCTGGGATCACTCGTGTGGGAGAGGACGAAGGGGAAGAGGTTCTTCACTGGTGGCCCCTGAGCTCACCACAGCACCCCAGCTGCAGCCCTCTGCCATCCCAGCCTCCCAATTTCAAGTTGTTCTGAAGGCAGCAAGTTAACAAGATTTGCAAACCAGGTCAGTGGAAGAAGCTTAATTAGCTCACTGAACCGTGGGGACCAGCTCACATCGTGTCTGCTTTATTGACTCTCCAAATGGGCGTTATTGATACAGTAGGTGTGAACCTCATGGTGATGGGGTCCTGCGCTCTCCCCTTGAGGAGGGGACACCCGGGCACTTGGCAGGCACAGGGAAACTTCATAAAAGGCCCCAAATCAGCCATATGGGACAGCCCAAGCTATCCTGTCATGCTGCATCAGCAGCACTGCTTTCCCACACAGCCCTGCAGGGCCCCCCACTGCTGGTCCCACTCTTCCAACCCACTCAAGGCCTCTGGGAGCTGACAGAGCCGAAGGGGACAGGCAGCAGGGCTTGCAGCAAGCTGGCTGCATCACCAGCAGCACAGGCGTAGCTCACACGACCTGCTACCTGTCTTGTCATGTCACCACAAACATCTGCTGCTGCACATAAAACAGCAAGGGAAAGGGAAAGCAAAGGGCCCTCTCAGAGCAGCATTCCAGCCCCAGGAGCGGGGGAGATGCAGCGCCTGTCACGCTGCATGAAAAACCCCTTTCATTAGTGGCAAGACTGTAGCTCGCCTCTTTGAATCGCAGCACAGCTTCCCGGGGGCTCCCAAGCAGAGCAGGCACAGCCCCGTCTCCCCTCGCACGCCGGGAGCAGCTCAGCTGGGTAAGGCTTTATTCTGATAGAGTCTCACAAGCAAAACAAGGAGCTAATGGCTTTGAAGCCCTTCCAGGAACCCTGATGTGCTGCCAGCAGAGAGAGCTGCTCGCTGATCATGGTGGGTGAGAGCCCCCTTTCCATCCTGCAGCCAGGTGCTGTGCAGGCACCCACAGCCCTCTACCTGCTCCCAGCATGGGACAGGCAGCAGGCTGCAGGACAAGCAGGAGTGTCCAGCCTGGACAGCTGCTGGAGGGGAACCGCGGCACGAGAAGAAATCCAGATTTCAGCAGAAATTGTACACCCCCCCCCCGCCTCTGTCCTGGGACAGCATTTACTTGCACGCTCGGCCAGCTCAGGCCAAGCTGGAGGGTGAGCAGTGTGGGACTGCAGCCGTCCCACCAGCGCTGGGTGGGCAGCGAGCATCACCAGGCAGGGCAGGGCAGCGGGCAGGATTGAAGACAGGGCAGCAGGCAGGGAGTGGGCAGGGCAGGGCAGGACTGTA
>NW_009911375.1:50996-70324 GCF_000696875.1 Nestor notabilis | reverse complement strand
GGGGGGGCAACTCCAATAGCTCTCCAGGTAAAGCTGCTCTTCAGCATCACTTATCTAGAAATTCAAGACTGAAAATTGTTCTGGTTGGTCTAGACTTATTTTTTCACCTCTTCTTTGAGATATGGCAGTGGAAAACAGTGAAATAAAGACAAATAAGCACCATGGGGAAATGTCATCTACCCCTCACTGGATGCTTTTCCTCTTTTATACCACAGTTGCACTCTGAGTATGGAGGAACCAAAACCAGACAAGCATTTCAAGCTGCCAAGCACATCCCTTTCCTGATGCCCATCTTGTTGCATGTGTTCAGCTGAAGGCAGAAGGTATTTTGGGTTCTTGGGGTGATTTTGAGGATTGGCGTCAATCTTTCCCATGGTAGGTATGTAATTCAGTAGGCATTGGCATTTTCACCTGGAAAATAAGCTAGGTCTAGAAAAATGGAATGTGAGCCTTTCTTCTCTTTACAGTATTTAATGCCAGTTTATTAATATCTAAACGTGGAAGCAGTGCAGGTAAGGAGCATAAATTTAGGACTGATTGGTCAAAACTTTAAAAGTGAATTAAAGACCTTATAGTTAATAGAAGTACTAATCCTGCACATTATTGCTGCATTTGAGTTTAGAGCTATTTAAGGCATTACATTCTCATGGGGAAACACATCCCTCAGAGAGGACATTCTTCCTTTAACATCTGGAAGAATAACCTGTGGGACTCAAGCTGCATCAGGATGTCTGATGTATCCCCTCCAAGCAGGGAAATCATAGAATCACAGAATCCCAGATTGAAGGGACTTCAAGGATCATCTGGTCCAACCTTTCTAGGTAAGCATGACCTAGACCAGATGTCCCAGCATGTTGCCCAAAATGATTTCTAGTTTTGCCTTGTAAAAAGCATTTTGTGCCCAAATCATCAGGAGAGGCTTTAGAAAATACAAAGAACAAGAGTTCAAACCTTCCTGACCCAGGGCTGAGCTTTTAGGGCTACCCAAAGGGAAGGTCCTTGTGCACTCATGATGCAGGCACAAAAGAACCTCTTTATATTTGCATCCCAGTTCATAAGTACTTAAGAAAGCTTCTGCATCACTGTGACACTTCCTGATATGATCAAATCTTAGAGAACATTTCTAACTTGTTAAAGAAGGTAATTACTGTGGTTCTTTCCTTTTTATAAAGTGTAGTTTCTTGAACTTTCGGCACTTAATCTTTTATGTTGTCAGGAGTGTCGTTGTTCTTCCATAATGAGGTAGAGCAAAATGACAGAAATTGTCTCTGCTAATAATGATGGTATTTGTTCTGTCCCTCTTTGTGTGTAAAATTAAATGCAGTGTAGGCAGGAAGCAGAACTGGCTTTGCAGTTAATCTGGTTATAAAAGAACATGCTCTTCCCTTTAGAAAACATGAGCTAATCTGCCAGGGGTAAAATGTTTTGGGCTTTCTTTTCCTATGACAGGCATAAGAGGGGACTTGAACATAGGCACTGCTTGGAGATGAGGCTGTGGACAAGGTGCCAGTGGTGCTGACAAGTGCCATTATGCCACAATAGCATTGCACTGCAGTGTGCAGGGTGAGCAACAGTGGGAATTCAGTGCTTAGATGACACTCCAGATCATGCTGGTACCAGGGAATAAATTCAGGCCAGCACTATCTGATTTATTGCTGAAACACCTCGCAGCTTATAGAGTAAGTAAAGTTTCTTTCATAAAGATGCAACAACTGATTGGAAACGTTGTTATAAGATATGCACTTTCCACCCCTCGCTAAGACATAAATCTCTATCTGAGTATTTCCACACTCAGAAGTGCTTTTTATACCCAAGAGCTTTGAAAAAGATAACAGGTATCACCAACAGGATGAAATTAGGGAAGGGTTACACAAGCCAAGATGTGCCATCAGCATTGTACCCCTGGACAGGCAGGAACAGAGTCCTAGGGACAGGGAGCTTGGGGGGAAAAGCCTTAAATAAAGTAGAATTAAGTCTGGTAGGAGAATAAGAAAAGTGAGTGCTCATTGATTTACCATTTATCCTATTTTTTTTATAGCCTTAGTTGTAACATGGAGATTGTAGGAAAGGGTAAGGTGTATGTCTCCAAAGTCATATAAAGAAGAGTGGAAAAAGAGAAATAGTGTAATGTATTCATTTAAAGGTCAGAAACCAATGGGTACAGATCTTCTGGACTCTTCTCCATGAGGAAGAGCAGGGGCCCAGGCTGAAAACCCCTTCTTTGTGTCCCAGGGAAGAGCACAAAGCAGGAGGGTGCAGGTCCAATGACGCTTGATCCTTAAAAATGATCATAGAGTCATATCATAGAATCCCAGACTGATTTGTGCCGGACAGGGCCTTAAAGCTCACCCAGTTCCAAACCCTGCCACGGGCAGGGACACCTTCCACTAGAGCAGGTTGCTCCAAGCCCCTGTCTAACTGGGCTTATCCAATTTTTATCCAGTCATCTCAAGAACAAAACAAATCAAATCATTGAGTCCCAGTCTCCTGCTTCCCTTCCTGTGCCTTCTGAAGCACTTTTCATATCTTTCCAAACTTGCCTTCTGACATTATATTTCTGATGGAAAGAGGTAAAAGGAACAGTGGGAAGCCTCTCGTTGAAAGCAAACAGCTTGTGTGAAGAGCATGGGAAATCCACCACTCCCTCCCTGGCACCCCTAAAAAAGAGAAGAGGAAGCCATGCATCATCTTCTGAAATGACAGTCCCAAGTACTGCCTCACAACAGAGATACAGTAACAGAGTCTGATGTCTATTACCTAAGGAGGTTCTGTGCAGCAGTATTTTGACTCCCACCACCTTACTGATCTCTCCCAAGCCATGGTGTTTGACTAGACTCTGGCAAGCAGAGAGCTCCAGACACCGCAGTTTAACACACGAACAAGTAAAATATCATATCCCTATATAAATGGAATTATAGTAATGAATTACTCATATTCCATGCCAAAGTCTTTTTATGAATTCAGAGGATATGAAAGTATATGATATGTCTCTCTGAAGATGTTTTAGAATATTTATGAAAACAATTCATAAAATTAAATCCCCTTAGTTCTAGATTAACACTTGACATTTGTCAGACTAATAACTTTTCATAGCCAGAGGGGGCATCCTGACTTTCAATAATGCTTAATGGCTTTTCTTCCTGATATCAGGCAGTGTTATTCTTGCTTATACAAATGGCATTGATCTGATGGGATTGCATTTTTATCTGGGATGCGATCTTTAAGCTGCCTGCTATGTATATGCACACATACAGTTGGCATATCCAGGTAAACCACTTCTTGTATTCTGTGTGCTTAACAATCAGCTTAAACATGACAGTTCACACCCATTAATAACAACTAAACCATATATTTTTACGTCAGTGCTGACAAAGTTGTTTATATGGCCACCTGCATGTCTGGGGGGAGAGATTGTCTTGGTTTGATTAACACATTGCAAACGTTTATGAACCGTGTCTGCTTGGCTGTCACGCGCTATTCCAGAGACAAGTTTTATAGAGGTTTCTCAAGACATCTCTTACCTCCCTGGGCAAACCAAATGCAGGAGGTAACAACAACTACATCAAACATGTCTGTTTTCTCCCCTGATTTGACCATTGCAATACAGCAAGCTTCATGTCTGCAAGTGTGAGATCAGTATCGTATATTCTTTAGAACTACACTAAGTTGTCTAAGAAGCTGGAAATGAGAATGTGAGAAGGATGTCTTTACCAAAGCCTATTATATGCCTGTGTTTCCACATGCAGGTTCCTGATTGTGCTGTTTGTGTGGTACCCAATGATTAGAAAGGAACAGCTCATAAGGATGTCCTCATTAGACCCTGAAATCCTGTTATCTTCATTACTTTAGGGTTTCCCCCTTACTATAACCTCCTCCTTTGCTTTCAGTCTCCTACCTACTTACCTACCCAGAATCTACAGACAGAATGTACCACCATCATACATGACTTACACTTTTTTTCATAAGTTGTCATTGGTAGAGAATGGGATTCCATTATTTACCTTGTCTTCCAGCTCTGTCTGCTTGGTCATTGAAGAACTACATGTTTCCACCTGGGAGCACATAGTTTGCAAGAGCAATTGCACTGACTTTGGTCACGAAGGTAAGAAAATGTATCCAAGTTCCCATAAAAGGGCTGGAAACTGAAAAGGTGGACTAGCAGTAGCAAAAGCTTGCACTCAGGCAGGAAAGATTTGTCTCTGTGTACATGCTCCACTATGAGCATTTTGTCCTCTGGCTGAAAATCCACTCTAAAATCCAGAACCAATTGCCTTCCCAGGGAGAAGGGTGTCTGCTTGATGTCTTGGCTGGGTTTCCTTCCAGATAACAGGCAAAGGAATCGGATTTAAAGAGTCTGATCTACCAAACACACAGGTAGGGTTTATTTCAGGACCCACCCATAGCAGACATGCACTAACCAGTGATGAATTTATAGCAGGAACATGATGAACTAGGCCAACTGATTTAAAGGTAGAAGGTGGTAATTTCAGTGAGTATGAGGTTCTTCAGGAGGTTAGAAAAAAGGCTATGAAAGAACAAAAAGGATATATTCCAGTAGATAAATTGAAAAGGTCAGCTTTTATGTGAAATAATCATTGTGTACATCATAAATGTTTTCTTATTTATATAGTACCTACCACCAAAAATCCACTGGTAGCTATAAGAGCATTTTAATAAAAGCTATTAAAACTCTTACCTGTGATATATACTCTTCAGTGTAAAAAACAAATACAGGAATCATTTACAGTGCTTATTAGCACTTCTGGAATAAACCTTTAAGGTGTCTGGCAGGAATTTCTTCTTCTGTGGAATGTTTGTATTGGAAAACAGAGTTACCTCGAGCCTCTTGTGACAAAATGAGCCGGGGGCTCTTATTAAACAGTTTGGTATTCAGGGAGTGGAGATGGTTTCATGTAGGGCAGAATTTACATGAGATGGGTTTATGTGCTTCACTTGCGCGTTCACCTTCCTGCTTCAGGAGGGTGCTTCCATGGCCTGGCTCTGCAAAAGGCAAGGAACATCTATAGGGGAACGTGTAGATGGAACACATAGGAGTAAATAATTAGGATAATCTAGAGCATATTCACCAATTTCTCACTGGAACATGGGATGTAAGTGGAATATATCTCATTTTTCTGGGCAGCACGTGTTGACTGTTTAGTGGAGAAGCAGATTTATCTTCAAGCATTGCTTACAGAGGTGATCCAATGAGAAACCACACAGGAGCTCCCATTAGGTTTATTTCCCTCATCACTGTGCCAGTTACTGTCGTCCTTGTCCTGTGCATCTTATTCCAAGTACCGACACCTGCTGGTAGCAATTCTCTAGGTGGGAGTGCTGGGACTCCGTGAGATCTCCATCTGTGTCACAATCCTCCTGGAGAGGTGCAGCTAAACAGGAATGGAGTTAGAGTTGATTAATGCCTGCAGACAGTCAGACAAAGGACAAGTTGAGCTAAACATTGCCCTCTGTGTTTTCAAGATCCTATTGTCATGCAAGGAATTGAGGAGGACTGAAGAGGTCTTTGTCTGGTGCACAGCAGCTTGCTGGCGTTAGCACAAAGCCTTAGAAATGTGTTTATTGTTCAGCTACTCACTTCTGCATCTTTTAAAACTTTCCTCCTACAGAAAAAGCATGTTATTTGCTTCCAGTGTTATCCAAAATATCTCAGGAAAAACATCCAGGGGTCATTGCAGTGAGACTGATAAATATTGTATGACTGCTGAAAGTTCAGTAGCTGTAATTAAAGCTGATGGGAAGCTTGCAATTAGTAATGAGGAGAAGGGAATCATAAAAAGTAAAGCTGCTCAAATGGTTTGTTGCAGGCGTTTAGACCTCGATCATCCCGAGCCCCTGATGTTTAATGGGTGTCTACTAAATCGCTGGTTTGGGTTTGACAATCATTAATGTACCTATATTTTGGAAATGCATTGTCTATGAGCAAATGAGGCTTTTCCCACACGTTGTGGGGGCTGTGTGTGAGCTGCTGGTGGCGTAGCTAGCCACTCTTCATGCCATAACCGGGCCTTGTTGCACCTTAGCTGTTGCTCGATAGGAAGATCAAACCCTTGTTAATCATTTCTACATCAAGTCAAGTGTGTCTTTCTTTCCAATTGGTGTGGTTTTTTGATGCATCTAGCAAATGCAGGGCATTCTGCTTCCTGACAAGAGTTCTCTGAACTGAAGGTGTTAAATGTTTGTGAAATACGAGTGTTTATGGACTGCGAGGGCAGCACTTGCAAGAGCAGCCCTATGGCATGAGGCTGGGGCAGCTGACAACAAAGACAGTACACCAAAAGACTGGTTGGTTTGGCAGAGAATGAGTATGATAAAAGAAAGAGACAACAAAGATAGAATAATGTTAATTGCCCTGAAATAATGCTTTGTTTCCTAAGCATGTCCAGAAGCGTTTTTTCCTAAGTTTACAGTTAGTGTCTGATGAGTTGTAGACCAACATGTTACTTTATGTTTGAGCAACCTGCTCTAGTGGAAGGTGTCCCTGCCCGTGGCAGGGGTTGGAACTGGATGAGCTTTAAGGTCCCTTCCAACGCAAACCAGTCTGGGATTTATTGCCTCGTTCCCTCTTAAACAGATATTAATTTACTTTTCAAGGTGTTTTAAATGCATCACTCCCCAGGTTGAGTCTGGTTTGCCTGTGGATGATAATGGGTGAGTGATCTCCTTGTCCTTGTCTTGACCCACGAGCCTTTTCATATATTTTCTTCCCCCCTGTCCAACTGAGGAGGGGGCACTGGGCATTCAGCCAGGTCAACCCACCACAGTCAGGAACAATATCTTCACCCAAAGGGTTGTCAAGCACTGGAACAGGCTGCCCAGGGACATGGTGAAATCACCATCCCTGGGGGTGCTTAAAAGCCGTGTAGATGTGGCAGTTAGAGACACGGTTTAGTGGTGGACTTAGCAGTGCTGGGTTAACAGTTGGACTCGATGATTTTATCAGTCTTTTCAACCTAAATGATTCTATGACTCTATAATTACAGAACATGGCAGCAGTTCAAACCTGCCCTGACATTGGCTTGAGTTGATTTGGAAGTTCTTGTGCATGGAGAAAACCCATGGGTGACACAAGTGCACTGTGCTCATGAAAGCCCAGCACAGGGACAGGACTGGCTTTGCCTACTGAGCTGTTTCATAGAATCATAAAATGGTTTGGGTTGGACGACACCTTAAGATCATCCAGCTCCAACCCCTGCCATGGGCAGGGACACCTTCCACTAGAGCAGGTTGCTCCAAGCCCCTGTGTCCAACCTGCCCTTGAACACTGCCAGGGATGGGGCAGCCACAGCTTCTCTGGGCGCCCTGTGCCAGCGCCTCAGCACCCTCACGGGGAAGAGCTTCTGTCTTACAGCTGACCTTAACTTCCCCTGTTTAAGTTTGAACCCATCACTCCTTGTCCTACCTCTACAGCCCCTCTCTGGTATCCAAATACTGATTTCAACAGCAGCTTGTGAACCTTGGTTTTACCCAGAAACTCTGTTTTTGAACTATTTGCAGCTCCAGCTACAGTTCTGGTTGCTAATGTGGGGAGTAGCTCTCTGAACAAAGAACATCTTCTGGGATGCATCTAATATTGTGCAACGTGAGCATCTTGAACTGTAACAGCTTCAACAGCCTCTGACAAACCCTCTTAGAGGTGCAATATGGCTTTGACAACATTACCTGTGCTGCCCTTTAGCTACTTTTATATCCAGATGAGCACCAGCCCCCCCTGCAATCCCGACCCCAAATCTCAAATTAGGCACACACAGAAAATGAGGGAAAATACCCATTATTACCATCCCTGATTTTAATCTTCTCTAATAAGCATCACAATTGTGGCAGTATGAATCGAGCTTTATGTTGATATTTAATACAGCCATCTGCTGCAGTAGTCCAGGAGGAGAAATAATTATGGATGTAGGCAAGAGATCTTGTAATGTGCTGGAAAGATGCCATAGCAAACAAAAGGATGGGTTTTTAGTCTTGAGATCTTGGCTTCTGTAATCTGAAAGGCTCTCCTGTTTGTGAAGCAAGAGGAGATTTCCATCCGTTCGTTTTCTTCTCATCCAGTGCACAAATCTCACATTCACTGGGTGGAAAAATAGCACTGGATAATGAAGTTTGGGGTGGAATCAGATGGTTTACAAGAGTGAAAACAGAGGGAGGAAATATAAATTCATATTGGTGTACCACCAGCAGCTTGGACTAAAAATCACTGCTCAAAACTACTTCTAATTGATTTTTGTTTCTTTGTTTTCAAAATAAACCCAGGTTTGTAACATTAGACTGAGCTTAGATATGTCACAGTAGTCATTCTTTCCCTTAAATTTCGCATCCACACTGAGATTATCACAGAAAGTCACCTTTATATTTCACCAAAATTCAAATTAATGCTATATGGTATAAAGATGATGTTGAAAAGATCGTAAGAACATTTCCCAAGAACCCCTTTCCTATGTCTTTTAATAGTTTTGTCTCTTTCACTTTCCCAAACTTTTCTCCACTATTAGACACCTTATATTATCAATAAATGCATATTCATATTGACTCTATGAATTGCTAATTTATCTTCTTGTCAGGCTCTCGGCACCATGTGTTAGTTTATTACCACAGTTATGTTATTATTAGTGTTCGTTAACCTTGGTCTTGATTAATATAGAAACCAATTTTACCAACACCTCAGATGTTCTGACAAAAATGCCATGGTTGCATTTTGCCTTCTAAGAGCCATCTAAGGCACAAATAATTCAACTATGTCAACCCAACTGCTCAAGCTTATATTCTACCTCTTTGCATTATTGCAATGCTAAAGATTATCTTAATCGGATTGCAAGGAATGTTTCCAACAAAAGATGTGTGCATAGTGTGTGAAATGTTGGCTATTGAGGCAAACCACAAATCCCCCCATGAGGAAGTGCTTGTTTGTGGCTGGTTTGAATTCCCATGTCCCCAGATCTCTCTTCCTTGGCAAGGGGGGATAGCACATTGTAGAGCAGAGGCCCACTGAGTAACCACTTCCACAGGGCAATACTTGTACTTACAAGTTTTAAGTTACAAAAAGCTGAGAAAAAGCACATATTTCGCTTTCTAACATTGGGAGAAAAAGCACACAATTCCATTCTGGCACTGTCTGTGGGCTGAGTGAGGGGGGATTGTCCTGCGATGGGTCTGGGCCAACATGCAGGATTCATTCCTATTCAAGGAAATCTACTATACGTATTGAGAAACTCCCCCCCCCAACCTACTCTCTGGAAATTATAACTGACTGGACTGCACTGATTCCCACTTTGTGTTTATTCTGGTATTTGTTTGTTTGCTTTTTATTTCCCCTTCTGCAATTTAGTTTCTATTAAATGGAAAAGGCAGATGCTGTATGGAAAACTAAAAGCACAAAGTCAAGGGTAACATCAGTTTGCTTCCCATCTTCCAGGAACAATTAGAAATTGTTTATGTTCTACTGATATCCAGATATTGTCTTATTTGTCATAGTTCAAAGTAATTTGGTGATAAGCAAAAATTATGTGGTTTTAGAAGAAGCTTTTACAGGGCCAGCAGTTCACCTGGGGGAGGGAAGCATTACAAAACCTGGTACATAATGTCTCTGAATATCTGATAATGGGAGTTACTTTCTGAAGCAGGTTCCTGGATGTACATGAATTTTTCATACTGAGTCTGTGGATGTGTTTTTGATGTTCTGGCTTGAATGACCATGTTTAACTTGTTTTGTTTGCCAGGTGTCTGCAGAACTGTGAAGCCACATACCCCCATGGGGGATGCAGCTGGGGGGGTCTCTGTCCCACCATATCCCAGCAGGTCCACAGAGGACATGTCCAAGCAGGTTTGAGCATCTCAAAGATGGAGACCCTATGAGCACTTTGGGCTTTGCTTCACTGTTCGACCATCCTCACAGCCAAAGCTTTTACTTATATTTAAGCTTTTTTAGGAATCAAATTTGTGCCTTCTGTGCTGTCACTGGGAGCCACTGAGAAGGGACTGGCTCCACCTTCTTTATGCTCCTCCCTCAGGTGTTTACAGACAGAGGTAAGATCCAGCTGAGCCATCTCTTTCCCAGGCTGCACCATCTGAACTATCTCCCTGCTCCAGTCCTTTTATCGTCTCCATGGTCCTTTGCCAGACTAACTCCAACATGTCCTTATCTCTTGTCCTGGGGAGCCAGCACCCTGTACAGCTGAATCTTAACAATGTCCAGCACTGGGGAATCCACCACTTCCCTGGGGAGATTATTCCAATGGCTGGTTGTTCTCACTGGGAAAAATTTTCCTCTTCTGTCCAGTCGGAATCTCCCCAGCAGTAACCTGTGTCCATCACCTCTAGTCTGTTCCATGTGACTCCTTGTAAAAAGGGAGTCTCCATCTTCTTTGTAGCCACCCTTTAAATACTGGCACATGGTGATAAGGTCTCCCTGAGCCACCTTTTATCCAGACTGAACAAGCTCAGCTCTCTCAGCCTTTCCCCACATGGCTTCCCAGTCCTTGGATCATCCTTGTGGCCCTCTCTGGACCCTCTCCAGCCTGTCCACATGATTTTTGCACAGCAGGGACAAAACTGAATGCAGCATTCCAGGTATGGCCTGACAATGACATCTTTATCTCTGCTGGTGATGCCCTTGTTGATGTTCTGCAGCATCCTGTTGGGTTTCTTTGCTGCAGCAGCACACTATTCACTCCTACTGAGCTTGTGCCCACCAGGACCCCAAGCCCCTTTCCCCAGAGCTGCTCCTAGCCAGGCAGATCCCAGCCTGTGTTGCACTCGGATTGTGCTTACTCAGATGCAAGAACTTGCACTTGTCCTTGTTGAACTTCATATGTTTCATGGTCAGCTTGTTGTCCCAGGTTGTCTTCTGCAGAGCTGCTTCCCAGCCAGTCAGTTCCCACCATGTCGTGGTGGATGGGGTTTTTCCTCCTGCGGCAGGACTCAGCATTTCATGAAGCTCATTTGTTGAGCTTCATGAGGTTCCTGCTGTCCCATGTCTCCAGCTGGTCCAGGTCCATTCCTCTCTTGTATCACCTACAAAACTGCCGTGCTGTTGAGCGGCTCAGACATGTGCAAGCTCTTCTTACCCTACGAGTGTGTACAAGGAGGAGTTCAAATGACAGAGAAGGTCAGTGTGTTGACAAAAAACCGTATATGGGAAAGCAAGGTGGCAGGGCAAGAACTTCAAACAGGATCAACCAGCTTAGAAACCTGAACTGGCTTTCAATGAGGAGTTGTAACTCACTTCTGAAACTGAGTCTTGGGTTTCTGTGTCACCTCCATGGTTTTGAAAGGGTCATCCTTTGCTAATGCAGCAGAATTTACAGCCTGGATGGGAGAATTTGCAGGGAAAATGAGACACCAGCAAAATGAAAACGAAGGAGATGAAGTGTGGAGAAATGTCAAGTGAATTATTTCAGGAATTTCTTCCATTTCACTGTGTCTTATCTAAAAATTTGTATCAAATGGAACCTTTAAGTATTTCTATAATCTCATCTTCCATCTGACACAAACTCTATTAGCTAACATTAATGAATTTAGTATATGGGAAAATGGAAGATGGATTTAAATAGCAAATGTACACGGGAAGCACACAGAAAACCTTGAGAGCCATTTTTACCAACTTTCTGAGCTTTGTGATCAGATGTGTTAATAATTCACCTAAGCCTGCTTTCTTCTTGGAGAAGGCACAGTTTGGGGCATGAAGTGAGGCTCCTGCTTCTTCAGGACCTCTGTTTATGCTCTGCCAGGTGTTGCTTTTTGACCCATGCCATTGCATATGGCTGTGCAGTCCTCTGGTGCCCATGAAGGTTCTGAGAGTCTTCAACTTCTAGAGGTGATAACACAGACCTAGAGATGAGAGGTTTCTTTTAAATACTGACCTTGGAGGTGTGCAGGGGTTGGGCCCAAAATTACAGATGTTCATAAGGTAGGATGCTCCTTCTTGCAGTCCAGTGTGGATCAACACAAAGCTCATCATGTCCCATCTGTCTCCCAGGCAATGGCAATTATGAGTGCTCAGCATTTTATGTAAATAAGTAAAAAACCATTTATTTAGGGCAAAAGCATTACTAAGGAGACATATATTGTAAAAAGAAGGTGCAGCTTTCCTGGAGACATATCATAACTCTCTACTTTCTCCAAGGTCTCCCACTCAGGTTTGGTACATGCTAGGTTTATTCCTTTTTGAGCAGGTTGTGGCTGTCACTTCATACAGTTTTCCTTCTTAATATGGCAAGCTTCTTGAAGCAGAACAAGTGTATATATGAACACGTGGAGCAATGATTTACATTAATTGCTTCCTAAGTGAGTGTTTTCCCCAGGAATCTCTCCCACCATGTGATGTACAGAGATGGATACAGCACTTGCAGCCACTATACGCGGCTCTTGAAGATCTCGTGCTTCCTGTGCCACCATCAGATTTGTCATGTTGGAGGGTATCAGCCTTTCGGGAACTGCTATGCTGGAAAGAGAAACAACATATGCTAGAGGTGCAAACACGTGTCATTGTCTCTATTAAGGAAACTGCTGATGAAAAGTACATACAGGAGGAGTCCATTGAACACGCTGAGCCTGACCGCCTTTGTGCATCGTAAGTGAAAATGCGATGTCACCACTTGGCTGGTTAGTACTGAGCTGATAGAAATTAGTAAACAACAAAAAGCTTGTTGTTTTCCAGAGCCATTGTTTCATCTTGCTTTTGAAGGGGGAAGGAAAAGGAAATTTAATGTCACCTAAGCAGAGAGGTGGAAAGCTTAAGCAATAAAGTCACAGTTGTATTGAAAGCATCAAATATATGCACTAATACAGATATTTAAAGATGCATGGTCTTTTGAAAGATGGAAAAGAACTGATCCTATGCCCTTCTGAGTCTTGAAAATGCACAACTGTCTTGCAAGTATCAGTCGCTTCTGCATGAAGATGACCTCCTCCCAGGTAAGAGGTGTGGATGGCTACCTGCTGCAGAGCTGCTGCTCTCTTGTGGTCTGATTTGCCCATAGGGACCTTTGGAATAGTAGTAGTAGTACTGCAAATCTGGCATGATGCCCATTGAGCTGCCCAGCCTTCCACACCAGTAACGTTGATCATCTCTTCCTGGCATTTGGCATATTTCTTATTTGGTGTGTTTCTTATTTTCCATTTGCAATAGGCAAAGGAGACACTCCGTTCATTTCTTCACCCAGTGATAAAGGCAACAGGTTCTGGACTGGTTTACTGCCAAGATTCCCACTGGAGACCTTCCTACGTGCTTCAGCTAACCTATGGAAGAGGTGACATGGCCACATCAGTTGTGTATTTTTGGACTTGCATGGATGGATGGGGGTCAGCCCCGGTTTTGGTGCCCGTGGGCTCTGCAGAGATGAGGTGCAGGCACCACAGGAGTTAGCACCATGGTGAGTGGCAACCAGTAATTGCTTGTCAGGAAGAAACATGTGTCTCATGAAACTCATTTACTTCAGAAATGTGAGAGACCTCGAGGTCTGAGGAGCAAAGGAAAAGGTCACAGGCCTTGACTCGGTGGTTTGTTAGAAAAGAGTCTCCGTGGAGCAGAGGCCTCATACATCACCTCTGTCACCGCTGAGCACAAAATGTCCTGGCTCATTGTTTCCTTGGCAGATGGATATTACTCTTTTTGCTGGTGACGAACAAACTAGAAAATACTTCAGCTTCCTCTTAGACCACAAGGATGTCATTCTGCCTCGTTATATATTCAGAAAGAAAATACTAATTTCTGCTTTATTTTCTGCCCATCATTACTAACATTTGTTGTAAGCCCCATCCACTAATGGGCTTACACCATTCCTATTGTTGCTTTTGTTCCCATTGCACTAAAACAACAAACGCCTTTCTCTTCTATATTAATGTTACTACTTCTAGACGTATATTTTCCCTTGATGACACTAACCATATAAACCAGCTCTCTGTGCTTTGCAGGATGCTTGGAATGGTGATTTGCAGCAGCGAGTAAGTGTGAGATCCCTCCGCATCTCTATGAGCACCACCAGTGAGTGTCAGAGCCTCTGCTCTACATCCAGCAGGCTAAATTATGCTTAGCAGGGACTTTTCTTATCTATATATTCTGAAGATTTAAAAGGAGAAAGATGCCAGTCATGTTACCATGACCCCAGTAGGTACAAGCCTTGAACATTAAGTGTTCAAGGCTATGGAACCAAGGGAGGTCTATAAGGTAGTTTTTTAGACATGTTTACTACTCTAAGCCATGTTGTTCAACAAATCCATCTGTGTATGGATAATCCCTCCTGGCTGGATATGGCAAGTCAAAAACCCAAATTGAGTAAGAACATAATCACCTTCCCTCCCTCATATCCATTTATGGTCCACACATTCAAGGCCTAGAGAATCAGAGCTGGAATGGTTTTTGTTGTGTTTTAGCACTCATTGACTTAGAGGTAGAGGAGTTATTTGCTGAGGGATGGAATATTCCTGAGGGAAGTCTGTCCCGTGGAAAGTGAATCTGTTTTGAACAGCTCTATCAAAACCTGCCCACTGGACAGATGCAAAAGCTAGTTTATATCTATTTTCCTCAGAAACAGGCTGTGACTTGGCAATTGAGCACTACCATGTATTCTTTCTATCCCATTGACGCCTCTGGATGTGCTGCACATTTTGATGTTTTCTCTGCCCAAGCTTGCAGTGCACAGCTAAAAATGCACTTTGTAACTATGACAATGCCTGAGCTGAGTAATGGGGCTTTATCATGGAGAGTAAATAAAAAGCAGATGCAGACCTTGTAGATGAAAACTGCTGTCTTAGTAATTCAGAGTAGGAGGTAATGACCGGCTAAACAGAATTAAATCATTTAGCTTTTGCTTAAACTGAAAAATGAGGGGAAAAGCCATAAACTATCAAACAAACAAGAACCAGCAGCCCTAAGAAAAAGAAAATAAAATCACATAATCCCAGACTGGTTTGTGTTGGAAGGGACAGTAAAGCTCATCTAGTTCCGACCCCTGCCCCGGGCAGGGACACCTTCCACTAGAGCAGGTTGCTCCAAGCCCCTGTGTCCAACCTGCCCTTGAACACTGCCAGGGATGGGGCAGCCACAGCTTCTCTGGGCTTAAAATGTACTCTTAAAGCATCCTAAAATTAATACTGTGAGAAATAAGTTCTGCTTGAATCAAAAAGCAGAATTACTTGGTGAAACTTTACCATGAGTGGGCTTAGCAGTGGTGTGTGTCACTGGTGCATTACACCTGCTGGGATGGTGGTAAAGAAACGGCATTGCTTAACTGTCTGCTGATAATTATGGAACATATGAATAGTTTCCAGTGGATGGTTTAATTGCTTCCTCCCTCAGCAACAGAAATGTTACAAACCTCAGCCTGTTGTTATTTATGACACATTTAAAGCTTTTTCAGTAACCTCAGCAGTGAATTATTGCACATGGATGGAACATGTGAAAGTCAGACGTGCAAATGTCCGTCCTGAAGCCCTACTGAATATTTGTGCTATTTCTTTCGTTGCCACAGTTTGTTTTCCCAGTTGGACATTAAAACCTGAAACTGGCTATAATAATCTTTCAACAATAAAACTGAAGATAATGGCATTTAAAATGGGGTTTCAGCATAATGAGCTATTGTAACATCATTTCCTTTTGTTTTACTTGCATCTCTGTTTGCTGAATGGGTCGGATGTGTTGGGCTGCAGTGAGGCAGAGTCACCCCATGCTGGTGGTGTTCCAGTGCTGCTGTTCTCATCCAGACCATCTCTGAATCAGTGAAAAGGATATTTTGTATCTTGACAGTTAATTGCATTTAATTCCATATATACTTTGAAATAAGGACTTGGGGAGGAGATTGAGATGAGCTCTTGGGCAGGAGCTCTTCCCTGTGAGGGTGCTGAGGCGCTGGCACAGGGTGCCCAGAGAAGCTGTGGCTGCCCCATCCCTGGCAGTGTTCAAGGCCAGGTTGGACACAGGGGCTTGGAGCAACCTGCTCTAGTGGAAGGTGTCCCTGCCCGGGGCAGGGGTTGGAGCTGGAGGAGCTTTAAGGTCCTTTCCAACACAAACCAGTTTTGGATTCTGTGCTTTCCTCGGGGCTGTGTCGGAGCCCCTAAGTGCTGGCTGTGCTCTCATCATCTTCTCGCACCTCATTGAGTGCAGGATGCACCTTGGCATGTTACCATGTCACACCATGCAGAGCTACCTCATCCCCAGAGAACACTTTCGCAGTGTTATAAGTGGAAGGAAGTCAGAGGCTTTAGGTTCATGTGAAAAACGGGTGTTAAGAGGGGCAGGTACAAATGAAAGGAAGTTTTTAGCTTGCAAAGGCAAGGACTTGAAGGTCAAATTCGTATTTGTCCCTGCAACCTTAATGCTTCTCCATACATTTCCATCCTGTGCATTCAATGGAAAAGATATCATGTGAGCATGTAATTACAGACTGTATTATAGCACAATAATTCCCCAGCAAGACAGCTAAAGACTGACTGAGAGCTAATCTATCCAAAACCAATATACCAGTCCCAGCACAAGCTGGACTCGGGCCAGGATGTAAGCCAGGAACAGCTTTCATGACACTGATTAATGCGTTTTAGCCGCTGATGGATGGAGAACAGACATCCCCTTTTATCCTTCTCAACCACCCAGTCCTGTACCACCATCCTGCCTGAGAGTAAGGGCAAGATGTTAAAGAACAGACTAACTCATTTTGAGCTTGTTTCCCAAGAAGCAGTGGTAGAAAATTGCATTTCTGCTTCTCGGGCTGCCCGTATTGCTCAGCAGGACTCAGCTCCAGCCCTGCCTGGCCAGCAGCAGGGCTTGAATGCGCCATGTGCTGTCTTTTACCAATGCAGTGCTAAGCCTGTTAATTAAGCCCTGTCTTAGGGAAGGATCAGCTCACAGCTCCATGGAGAATGGCACTGGGGTTTGTAGGTGGATGCTGCAGCTGTGAACTAAGGATGTATTCGTTACAATACTGCATTTCTGTATTGTTTGAAGAGTAGTAAAGTAAGTGCTGCACATTCCCAACATCCCCGTCATTGTTTTCAACAGCTTCCTAAGGAACTCAACGGAGAGGAAGAAAACAGCAATTCCGGGAAATTGATGGCTCAGCCCCAGCAGAAGGGAACAAAAAGGGAGAAGGGAATAGGCATCTCCAGCTGCAAGGGTTTGTTCTCACTGAGTTTGATAGACCAGCTTGGAAGAAAGGGTTTGATGGCTTCTCTTAATCCCTGCCCCCAGCACTAATAATTCTCATAATGGGAAATGGGAAGGAGTTTAAAAGAAAGTGCTTGTTATGCAATTTCCTATGTTACTTAAAGTCCCAGCCTATCAACGCTAATTCAAAACAACTTCGGGAATGTTAAGGTACTTCTAAAATAAGTGGATGTTGCTGCTATATTTCTGTCTCCTGGATCAGCTAAAGTGACAGCTCAACAGAAAATCCATTAGGAAATTTATATGTGTACTGCTGTTTGGAAGCTGGAAGAAAACACATTTTGATGTTTCAATACAAGAAGCGTGATGTTCGGGGACTGGAATAATCCCCATAGGACACAGTTCATTCACAGTACATCATCCAAGGACAGTCAGCTTCAGGCTCTGCTTTAATTTCCTGGTGAGCCTCTCAGTAATATTTATTGTGCAGACAAAAGAAACTGCAACTAGTGAATATTTATATCAGAAAAGGAAGGATCTTTTAATAACTGATAGAACATAAATCAGGGAATAGGAGAGGCTTTAACAAAACTCAAAAGGTCGAAGTAGGTGGATAGTTTGGTTGTAATTTCTAATTAGAAGGGAGTGTAGAAGATAAGCATTAGAGCCATGATTCATTTTTATATAGATGAACAGTAGGAGTTTCAAGGCAATACTTCGCAAGAGTTGCCACCCAATGCACCCACCTTAAATCACATCACTTGCTATAGCCAAAGCACCTTTAGTGCCGACTGTCAGCCCGGGCTGCGGTGTTTGTACGGTGTTGTCACACCCAGAAGGCTACAGCCCCTCATCCTACCCCAGAGCTGAGGTTTGGTGCTCTACACCATCGTCTGGGGCACAATCAGAAGGTAATGAGAGGGAATGGGCAGGTAGGAGCAAGTGAGAGCTTCCCTGGGCATCTCTATGCCAAGAGGAAATCATGTCTGGGCTACATTTATTCTATAGGGAGATAGGTTCAGGATACATAAAAAATGCGAAGATTTGTACTTCTTTAGCAAAAAGTACTTTATACAATTTGACAGCATTGTGCAGTATTTTCTGTCTGATACTATATCCTGCTACACCAGGATATAGTCAATGTGAAAAGGCCTCAGGTAGAGAAATAACAACGCAAACATACATTGAAAAACACTTTTAATCCCTTCCAAGTACTCAAAATGAGTTGAATATGCAGCAAATGGCAGTATCTTCAGTGTCTTTAAAACAAAAAAAAGATTAGTTGAGAGAAAAATTTTGCCATTTGTTAAGGAAAAATGGAATTACAGGATGTTGTGGATGGAAAAAGATCTCCAGAGCATCTCTAGTCCAACCTGCTGCTTGGAGCAGATGAGCGTGAGTAGGCCACGCAGGGCTCTGCGCTGCTGAGTTGTCAGCATCTCCAGGGATATCAAAAATACTAGAAGATTCTGGAGGCAGAGATGTCTGCAGTCCAGATAATGGCTTTAGCAGCGTGCCATGCAAAGTGTGGGTTGGAAAGCCATATCTTGGGAGGAAACTGTACAAACCTACTGTGACACTTGAGCTGGCAGCTGAGATCCATCCAAATCTCATCAAATTCCCACCTTACGTGTTAAACATAAGGGGGGAAATTGTGTGTGTTTCTGAGCAGTCATTTAAGAAAAGGTAACAGGAGTTATGAAAAGGAAAATACAGTTGAGAATTTGCAAATATTGGGACTTTTGGCATTAAAATCCAACTGATGGAGAGATCTGGCAAAGAGAAAATGTCTTGTGAGAGGCAGCATTAGAGAGACAGAAATTTTCTCAGCATGAAAATCTCTCTGAGAAGCAGAGACAAATGCACCCAAAATTGTAGGTGTGTTTTTCAACCAGTTCTCAACCCGGGTTTCACTTCATGTCAGCGTACACTTGTGCATCCTTGATGGGGAACAACATTTACCCGTGTCCAGACAGACAGTGAAAAGCTTTTTAAGTAGGTCCCTGGCATTTCGACAAGTGCCAGCCCAGGAAATGAGGGGGAACGTGCAGCAGGAGGGTGAATAATGCCATCACTTGGTTTTGCTTGTAGAGCAGCTGATATGTGAACGTTAGTGGTTGCAAATAAGGTGCAGTCGGGAGCTCAGTGGTGGAACAGATGTAGGAATGTAAGTTATTGTCTCTTGGCTCTTCATTTCCAGCCCTCAGCTGAGGCT
>NW_009911375.1:36567-50965 GCF_000696875.1 Nestor notabilis | reverse complement strand
GCAGCACTTGTAGCTGTGTCTCTGTGAAGTAAAGCAGAGTTGAGCAGCAGTTTGAGCTAATCCCATCTGCTTTGCAGTAGGTGAGGTGGGTTCCTGCATCCTAGTAGGTGGTTGGTGGAGAGGGGCATGTCCACAAGGAAAAGGTTGCTGATGCTCCAGGACAGTGCTCAGATATCCACAGGTCTGTGAGCATGTTGGATGTCTCCCACCCCTCCTAGGAGCAAGGCACAAAGCTAAGGTTTTAGTCTCAGGGGAGATTTTAGAGCAATCTTCTAATACCTAAAGGGGGCTTCCAAGAAACCTGGAGAGGGGCTTTGGACAAGGGATGTAGGGACAGGACAAGGGGAATGGCTTGAACCTGCCAGAGGGGAGATTGAGATGAGCTCTGAGGCAGAAGCTCTTCCCTGTGAGGGTGCTGAGGCGCTGGCACAGGGTGCCCAGAGAAGCTGTGGCTGCCCCATCCCTGGCAGTGTTCAAGGCCAGGTTGGACACAGGGGCTTGGAGCAACCTGCTCTAGTGGAAGGTGTCCCTGCCCGTGGCAGGGGTTGGGACTGGAGGAGCTTTAAGGGCCCTTCAACACAAACTGGTCTATGATTCTAAGTCTTGCTCTGGATCAGGAGGTTGGGCTGTGAGGGGTGTTGGCTGTGGGATACCTCACTGCCAGCCCTCCTCACCCTTTCAAAAGAGCCATGGAGGCACCTTTAAACAAGAAAATATAAAAACCCCACTGGCAAATACTGCCTTTTCTCTTTTCAACATCTGAGATTTTTCACTGGAAAAATGAATTGATTGTAGAAAAGAATAATATTATAAATCAAGTTGTATTTCTATTATAATGACGAAGGGAGAACACACTTTCTATATGCTAAATATATTCATGGAGTTACAGTAACATTCCTTAAATTGATGATATTTATCAGTTGGGGAAAACAAATTGCTATATACAGAAGAAAATAATTAAAGGAAAGGGAAGAGTAATAGCAGCATCACAGCAGTCAAGTCTAGCAATGTCTTAACAGAAATATGGGTGTACTTTTGGATGCGTGTCAGGGAGAAATGGAAAGATAGCAGGGCAATTCCTTCTACAGTTATAACTGCAAAATATCTTTAAACTCTCACAATCATCTACAGCCAGGATGAAATTCTGTTTCCAGCAGACTGCCTGGTCTTTGCCTTCTCTGATAGGAAAAAGAAAAATTGGTTACAAGGGAATTTTTGTTTATTTGTCTCTTTGAAAGCTGTTGAGTGTCGTCTATGCTGCGCTTAACCTAATGTATCACTGGGAAAAGGAGGGGAAAAATACAACCTGCAAGTGTAGGGATCATTATGGTGAGGCCCAGTGTTGCTGTTACACTTATTTTAGGGGGCTATCAGCTTTTCCATCATTTCCCCTCCTTTCTTTTTCCAGCTGCTGATAATTTGTCTGATGCATTTGCCCAGGGTGAAATGTTCTGTGGAAATTTACAGGTCACAGCAGGCTTGTTTCACGTGAACCGATTGAATTCCATTCCATATTCTTCAAGCAAGGGCTTGTATTTCAAGGTAAGGAGCTCACATCTGGGGTACAAGAGGTATTGCAGCCTGTCTATCTGGGACTTAATGCAATGTGCAAAGTAGGTGGGAAAGGCACATCTCACCTCATTATCAACCTGTCAGTGCCCAATTGAGCAGAGGCAGTGTTAGATGTAGGTTCACCTCCTACACACACAGAGGTGCTTGTTGGGCCTTTGATTACGACGCTGGAATACAGCACTACTGCTAAAGCTGCCAGGGCTTACACTGCTTGGAAAATAATTGTCCAGTCTCTGAGGAGCTGGTTAGTGCTAAACACAACAGTTTTTCTAGGTCATAACATGAAGTGTGACATCGAAGTACTGTGATTACACCTCGCAATGCCAAGCAGCGCAGCTGACTTCCAAGGTATGTGTTTCTCTGGTTTTACTATGGACTTTCACGCCATACATATGGATGTTAAACTCACTTCCAGAGCTCCCTCTCGAAGAAGACAATCCCAGAATCCCAGCTGGTTTGTATTGGGAGGGACCTTAAAGCTCCTCCAGTCCCAACCCCTGCCACGGGCAGGGACACCTTCCACTAGAGCAGGTTGCTCCAAGCCCCTGTGTCCAACCTGGCCTTGAACACTGCCAGGGATGGGGCAGCCACAGCTTCTCTGGGCACCCTGTGCCAGCGCCTCAGCACCCTCACAGGGAAGAGCTTCTTCCTAATGTCTAATAATAATAATGTTGCTACTATACTTACTGGACCTCTCCAAACACTCTGGTCTCAGCACACTTGCACTGATGAAGAAGCTGTTGTGAGCATCAAGTTTTGCTGCCCACTTTCCCCATCTTCCCTTTGGGGAGGAATCCCTCTTCCTCTATAGTCACTTGATGGGCAGCAATCTCCCAGTTTTATATCCGAGCTGCCCTGGAGCTGTCTCTTCTACTGAGGAGATCACAGTAAGTACGAATAAGTGGGAATGGATAGAAAACTTATTTCAAGTTTTTCTAAACTCTGCAAGCTTATTTTTAACTCCAGCTTCCTTTACAGATGTTCTTATAAACAGAAACCAGCTTGTTAACAGTAACAAAATGGAAATTTCCTCTGTGCAAAATAAATGGAAGTGATATACATTTATGAATATAAAATACTCGGTGAAGAACTACACTCTTTGCAAAAACAAATGTGCTGCTGTTATACTGGAAAAACTAATACATTACAATCTCTAAGAAATATATAACGTTGACATTAATTGTAGTGCAATGAGGGTGTGCTTGAACTAAGAGAACTGAGGGGAAACAGGTGAATTGGGTTTTGTAACTGATGGAGCTACTCTGTGGGAGAGTAATTTCTGGGCATGCTGTGGCTGTAATTCATCAACAGCATGGTGAGAGATGGGGTTGTGCTAAAAGAACCTACCCAGAAGTATGGAGTTTTTGTAGCTTCATAGAGGGCTGGAGCAGCTCTGCTCTGGAGCCAGGCTGAGAGAGCTGGGCTGGGGCAGCTGGAGAAGAGAAGGCTCCTGAAGGGGACACCTTAGAGCAGCTCCAGGGCCTAAAGGGGCTGCAGGAAACCTGGAGAGGGGCTTTGGACAAGGGATGTAGGGACAGGACAAGGGCAATGGCTTGAACCTGCCAGAGGGGAGACTGAGATGAGCTCTGAGGCAGAAGCTCTTCCCTGTGAGGGTGCTGAGGCGCTGGCACAGGGTGCCCAGAGAAGCTGTGGCTGCCCCATCCCTGGCAGCGTTCAAGGGCAGGTTGGACGCAGGGGCTTGGAGCAACCTGCTCTAGTGGAAGGTGTCCCTGCCCGGGGCAGGGGTTGGAGCTGGAGGAGCTTTAGGGTCCCTTCCGACACAAACCAGTCTGAGTCTGTGATTCTATTACCAGTGGCTGTGCTCACTTATTACAGTTAGTACAGAGGAGCAAAACCAAGTTCTCGGGTACTTACTGCAACATTACCCAGACACGGTCCCTTAGTGCAGGCAGAGATGCACTAAATGATGTGTAGCAGTAGGATTAAATAAACAGTTTGTATTTCTAAACTTCCTCCATTTTTTGCATGTGTAACTAACACACTTCTTTCAAACATCTCTCTCTTTTTGGCAACATCATGTTTGGTTTTGTACTTCTTGCCCAGTACCATATAATCTATAAATCTCCTGCTCACTGAATGAGGACTTGCTCTTGTCAAACAAGGCAGCAGTTATCAGTATCCCAAATGTAAGGGAATAATAACAGGTTGGTAAAGAGATGTTTATGAACTCAAATGTTTCTAGTGCAACATTTATGTTTCTTTTCATGCAACTGAAAAATTACCATCCTGACATTAAAACAACCCCTGTGTTAAGTGAAGGAAGGGTATAATTTTTTGCTGGTGGGTTGTTACCATTCATTTACATATCTCTGCCCAGCAATTTTATGCTTAAAAAATAATCATCATCTCTTTTTACTTTGAGGATCCAACAGTTTGCCAGCCTCATGCGTGTGATTAGTTTGACTGGCACTACAGCTTTAGTGACAGCATCAGTGTCTGCTGTATGCACTCTGTTCTTATGGACAAAGTAGAACGCTGTGTTTCTTAACCAGCTGCAGCTCAAGTACCCCTGTTCTTACAAGTCTTCATACAGTGCCTGAACAGAGTAATATATTTTGCCTCTTCTTAAAGGATCTCACTCCTTATTTTGGCTAAAATCTCTGCACCTTTCTGGGTTGTTCTTAGAAAATGTACATTCATGTTGGTTTTGTTCAGTGAACTGGTTTTCCTGGATTTAAAAACACATTACCTTGGCCTTTCAGGTAATCCCTGATTATTAATGGTACACAAAATAAATAGTATTCTTACTGCCTGGGAACAGTGCCTGCATAATGGATGGGGAAACCAAGATGCAATGCATCTTCTTAACATGGGATAAGGATATTTCACCAAAGCCAGCGAAAGCCTGACACTGGAAACAACTCTTGGGGAACTGTCAAGATGACAATAGAAAAAGCATTAACAATTTATCAACGTGCCATTAGCCCTGCAAGTTAGACCTGACAATGCACGAAGTCTATATATCATTTTTATGTTCTACAATAGAAAAGAGTGAGTGGAAATGGAAGTGTGTGACCTCCAGGCAACATTAAACCAGCATTAAGAAAAAGACCATTATCTAAAAGTACAAAATAATACTAATTCTGTCTACTCTTGGGCCTGACTCTGAGCATTTCTGATTTGTTTACTCTCTTGTCACCTGGTTATCAATGCAGAAACGTTCTGCAGAAGCTTGGTAGCTCAAGCACAGTGTTAAGGAAGAGAATGAATTCTCCAGTCTGAACGTCATCATTTTTAAAGCAAATAGTGGGTCTTTTTGTACTCCAAATGCCTCTTTACAGGGTGGTTGTGGTCACCTTTGAATTCAGGTTTCCCCTTATTAAAAAACTACTTTATGTCCTCTCTATGTTGTACGAGAAACAAGTTTAAGCAATTACAGCATATTCATATGAACAAAAATCAACATTTTTCTCCTTAAAAGAACAGTTCCTCAAAAAGGAATATTTCAGGAAGGAAATTTTGTTATTTCAGTTCAAAGGATTCTTTTACTCATCATGCAAATACTACATGTGTGTTTATGTGTGTTTCGACTGCACGCTCCAACCTTTGCGTGGACTCAGAGATGAGCTGCTGTAAAAGTAAAGCTCTGTGATGGGCTTTTTTAACATCAGAAGGAAACTACCATCCTCAAAGCATCCCAGCGTGTCGCCTTCATTTTGCATCTGAAGACAAAACCGTTCTGGGACATTACATTTTACCTGCAGATATTTGTGATAGAGCATCTGAATGCTTCTCTAGTTGATGTGTTGACTGAGCAAAACTCATATAGTGCTTAATGTTGTGTTCCTGCTCATTGCAGAGCCAGAGCCGTCAGTCCGGAAGCCTATTGAAATGAGAGATTTCATTCCTGGACTCAGCACTGGTTCAAGCAGAGGCTGCCCTGACAATAACCATTGTTTTGTATTTCATGCAGAGAAATGGGAAAGGACATCTGTTGGTGGGGGAACTGCTCCCCGGGCCCATTCCACTTTCTTCTTAATGTCTGTGCTCACCAGCACTCTCAATTTGTTTTGTTTTAATTTCAGCTGCCTGTATTATTCCATTGCAGATTGATGCCTAAACACCTCTTTTTAGTGATTTAAGACAGTAAAGCTGTCAGAATAATGCAGTAATAATATGATGAAACAACAATAGGTCTTCACTTTGCTTGGCTGCGGAACAGCCTGATCTTGGAGCATGCAGTAAGTCCTCGCCTGGAATGCCCACGGTAGTGCTGGAGCTTGGCACAGAAACGCACGTTCACACAGCTGACAACATGGTCTGATGTTCAGAGCAATGAGAAAACTTCAACTAACAGCAGCAGCAGCTGTGAGTGCTCACCCCCTAAGCAGACAGAGGGCATCTGATGGGAAAAAAATGGGAAAGACAGTATCTAGGGCTGTTCTCAGCCGTGTTGTGTAAAAACTAGGAAAACTTCACGGAATTCATCTTCTGTAAAACCATCAAGGAAAAGAAACCTATGTGAAGTTTTGCTTTTGTTTAACCAGCAGGGAAATTCGCAGTGGTGTTCCTCATTTTAGTGTGGTTTCCATCACTGTGCATTGCAAAGCCAGTCTGTCTGGGATTTTCTAATTCCTAATTTTAAGGTTGAATATTTTCACCACTGTTTCTCATCCCAGTTTAATCCAATGATTTTAATATTTTTGTTTGAAAGGGGAATGCTTTGAATTAGGAGTTGTTATAACCCGGTATGACATTAACACCTTGTAGACCACCATATAGGCTGCTGGGGGAACCTATATGAGCAACAGGGTTTTTAATCAGAGCTATGAGAGACTTTGAACAGCTCTGCCCCAGGCAGAAGAGGATATGGTGGAATGTGGGATAATGGGGTTTGGAATTTGGTGATCTTAATGTCTTTTCCAACCCTAAGCATTCTATGATGGGCCGGGGAGGGAATTTTGGAGGTCAGCTCCTGCCTGGCTGGTATCTCTATGGGATAAGCTCAAGTGATGCTCAATCCCCTTGTTCTTGTGTCAGTAAAAAGGGATGCAAAATCCCACCTTTCCTTTGAACAGAAATGTGCACAGAGTTGGCACTCCAACAATTATGGAACTGGAAATAATTGTATCACTATATACAATTATTATGACTTCTTTTCATTTTTTCCTTGCCTTACATTATTTTGGTTGAATTATGTGCTCTCTGGCAGCTGAGGAGGGTTTGCTTCAGAAGAATGTAGCTCTTTTTACAAGTACCATGGGGCAGCAACACTTTGATTTAAGTTCCAGCACTAAACAGTGCTGGAGGACCAATGACCAGTTGTGCCAGTGGCATTAATGATGCGTTTCATGTGCCTCTGGTTCACATAACTGCTGCTTAAAACACAATGTTTATAGCTGTGTAGTCACACACATGTATATCAAATGCTGGGGATAAAAGCACTAATTTATGCCTAAGTGTGCTGGATAAGAAATGTGTCTTTACTGGGTTAAATTATGGTGTTTGGGTTTTTTTCCCAGGGAAGGTAAGATAAAGAGATCCAGATGGGAAGATGCTGTGACGTGTTTGGGCTTGATGAGAGCACCTACTTCCCTCTCTGGGGTTTTTCTTGGGTGTCTCTGCTGGGGCCATGCTCACCCTATGATTTGGGGCATAGAAATGGGGAAGGGGATCCCTGAAAATGGCTAAATAACACCACCACCACCACCACCCCCATCTCTAAATGGATAAATGAAGATTAGTCTGGCCAAGGAAATATTTAAATGTCTTTTGATTGGCACATGGCAAATAAGACCCAGGTCCCTGGACACTCATTTACGCATGAGTGATGCTCAGCAGGCTTTCTGTCGGTGGCCCCTTTCAACAACAGATGACAACTGAATTATCCATCATTTGTTATAGAAATAGAACAAATAAATATACTTTTTTAAAGTCTGGAGAGGGGCTTTGGACAAGGGATGTAGGGGCAGGACAAGGGCAATGGCTCGAACCTGCCAGACGAGAGATTGAGATGAGCTCTGAGGCAGAAGCTCTTCCCTGTGAGGGTGCTGAGGTGCTGGCACAGGGTGCCCAGAGGAGCTGTGGCTGCCCCATCCCTGGCAGTGTTCAAGGCCAGGTTGGACACAGGGGCTTGGAGCAACCTGCTCTAGTGGAAGGTGTCCCTGTCTGTGGCCAGGGGTTGGAGCTGGAGGAGCTTTAAGGTCCCTTCCAGCACAAACCAGTCTGCGATTCTATGTTTCTATGAAATATGACTTCTAGATACAACCAGTGTTTTTCCCTGCATGTTCAATAAGCATATTCACGATGTGTCTTTGTCATTTTACTTAGTGATACATTAAACAGGTTAGGAAAGTGGTTTTATTACTTTCTAGCTGCAATAATTATGTTAAAAGTTTGTAGTAGGATTGGGTATATAAAATTAACTGCCTTATTTAATAGAAAACAACAAAATTATACTAGGATAAGTATAGTTCAATGGCTACTAGAAAATTAAATGAGACCTACAATAGGCCATGGCTTAGTTCAAACAGTTGTTTGAAAATAATTTCATGTTCTAATAACATTTTAGGTAACTGTATTTTTTTAGCAGGATATGGAAAGCAAACAGCATTGGGGCTTTGGTGATGTTACTGCTCAGGCGAGCAAGTCTGTGAACCTTGAGACAAGCAGAAGATAGGGTGGAAACGGTGGTTCGTGCTTCATGAGTCGAGGTGCATCTGTCCTATTTCTTAGCTACAGGTCTCTGCTCATTTCTCTATCCAAACATTTAATTGTTATGCAAGAAATCAGCCATTCTTGAGTGTCTGTATTGAATAAAACAACAGGTGAATATTTGTGTTTTCTTCTTACAGGATTAATATGTTTGTTTCACAAGTACTATCTTAATCCAGTCACTGTCCTTTAACAACGAAAGATGAGAGCAACGTCTTTCTGTCAATGGATTTTAACTGCATTATTTATGAGCTGTTTGCAGTCCTGAGCCCCTAAGAGTAATAACTTTCCCAAGTAAATTAACATGAAACCTCCCTTGGTATCCCCTAAATAATACAATTCTTTTGTCAACAACATCCCCAAATAATTTGCATTGACTTCGGCAGAAGTTTGTTAGAATTACAGATTTATCGTGAGGCACAATCTGCTGCCATCATTGGAAGATTATTAATTCCCAAGTTAAATGGTTGTTCTCTCTTGCAGAGATCTTTTACTGAGTTCTTTGTATGGTAAAAGCTGGTGAGAAGAAATGAAAAAGGAGGTTACACCATGAGATGCATCCCATGGGAAGCTCCCCGATTCCCACCCTTCTTTGTCTGACCTTGGTGAGTAGCACCTTAAACCTTCCAGCAGCAAAACCTGTGAAACTGCATTTTCTCCTGAAGCTTTAATTGCTGGGGTTTAGAAATGCTGTGGAATTCAGCAGCCCTGTGCAGACGTGGTGCACAGCAAAGGATCGCAGCAGCGCAGGAGCTGGCTGGATTAAACTGTCCAACGGGGCTCGTTTTGCTGTGACTTCACACACTGCTCAGAGCAGAAGCAGATGGGTTTTCTCCCCTTTATCATTCAGAGAGACTTTATTCACAGGAGCACACAGAGGAATAACAGACTTTTTATGCACGGGGAAAATAGTACAAAACGAGTTTAATAAAACATTTGAAGCTCCTAAAGGATCTTTGTGTTGGGAGCCAAGCTGGCTGTAAATAATTGAAGCATTAATGGTAATTTACACCCTGTAGAGGATTACACCCTCATGGAGCCATTTACCTTGAGAAAAATGACAAATTTTCCAAGGACTGCTGGTTCCTTGAGAGAAGATTTGAAGCGGAGGCTGCACTTGGCTTCAACCTTTCCACTATCAATTCCCGTTCATACACGGGCATTTGCTCTGATTATTATTATACCCCTGCCCTTTCTTGCCCTTGAAGTATTGGCATTGTGGCTCTGAAGACAGATTCAGTTAGCAAACTGGTGAGCTGCTGACCTTTCGGAGATTGTTATTTTAGCCTTGATTTGCTTTAGGGGAGAAATATTTCTTTCTTGTATAAATATGAAATAAGAAATAAATAACAAACAATTGATTTGTAGTATGAAAGCAAAGGAAAGAGGTAAAAGGAAAGCAAGAGAGAGAAAGAAAGGAAGAAGTGACCTGGTCAAACAGAGACATTGGTGTTAGCTGAAAAGCTTCAAGACTTTACATTGGGATCAGTCACTGCTCAAGTTGCCATCCATCATGATTCAAGAGTAGGTAGAGGATCTCTGGGATAGTTTTCCAGAGAATCAGGTAACTCAGCTTCCTGGTTTTCACATTTTTTACTAACTTTATGGTTGAGTTTCTGCAGACCAGCGAGGAAATCTCCTTTTTGTTGCTTTTTCACACGTTGCAGACCACTGCCTCTCACCATCACATATAATTGCCAGGCTGGTGATGCAGGATGCATGTGCTGAGAGCTCCCCCAGGCCAGGAACCGGGACCAGGATGCTGGGTAAAAAATGCATCTAGGCAATAACTTTCTCCATTTATATTCATACTGCAAAGCATGTTTTGTACTTCAAAACAGCCTCCTTCCCTTCTCCTCGCCCCTTCCCATGCACATTCGTGGGAAGAGCTCAAGCAGTGCTTTGTTTTTCTTCAGCAATGATATAATTATTAGTATTAATTGCAGAGAAATTCTGAGATTGTCCTGCTCAGCATGTAAAAACTTGTAATTATTGTTATTTAAATAATGAGTATTATTTATAATTATCATAATTATTGTAATAATTTCTATGCTATTATGTTACAAGTATTAACTTGAAACCTTTTTACATACTCATCCTGAATCTATTACTTTTTATCTGAGCGCCAGGTTTTTCTACCAAGTGTGATCAATGGGACTATCTTGTTGCTTATTTGTATTATTTCTGCTAAAGTCACTTTATTTCTTGTGGTCAGATTTATCTTCTTCTTTCTTTCAGTGCTTTGGGTTTGTGTTGGTCAGATGAACATTATCCAACCTTCATTTCAGGGAGAGAGCTTTCAGGAGGAAAGCTGAACAACATGGGCAGTAAGTCTTCCTCTCTTGCAGGGAAGCTCAAGCTGAATGGCTGGGGCCAACCAAGGTAGGGGGTTTGCAGTGGTAGCCCAGAATATGGTTTTTGTGTAAATTTGTATGATGCTTGTTCATTTAAGATTATCTATGCCCAGTTGATCTGATTTTATACAGCTGGACAAAAGGAGATGGCATCAGCTCCTATTTCCTAGTGTTCTTTTAATATCATAGAATCCCAGACTGGTTTGTGTTGAAGGGACCTTAAAGCTCCTCCAGTCCCAACCCCCTGCCCCGGGCAGGGACACCTTCCACTAGAGCAGGTTGCTCCAAGCCCCTGTGTCCAACCTGCCCTTGAACACTGCCAGGGATGGGGCAGCCACAGCTTCTCTGGGCACCCTGTGCCAGCGCCTCAGCACCCTCACAGGGAAGAGCTGCTGCCTTAGATCTAACCTGAACTTCCCCTGTTTAAGTTTAACCCATTGCTCCTTGTCCTGTCACAACTGTCCCTGATGAAGATTCACTCTCCAGCATCCTTGTAGCCCCCTTCAGCTACAGGAAACTGCTCTGAGGTCTCCACGCAGCTTCTCTTCTCCAGGCTGAACAGCTCCAGTTTTCTCAGCCTGTCTCCATATGGGAGGTGCTCCAGCCTCTGATCATCCTTGTGGCCTCCTATGGAGACATATGGGCACATGGTGAGCAAAAGGATTTTAATTCCTCTTCTTTGCCTGTTTATGTCCCATGAATTCCCTTCTTCCCATTTTCTGTCTCACCTTCCCTGTCTGTTTTCCTGTCTGCTTTTCAAAAGTAACAGAACACCATCCTCAGTTACACAAAATCTAGCAATTCCCTTCCTCAGAGCCAGACTCAGTGATTGATTTGCCTTTCTGGTGCCTAGGTGGTGGCTTGGAAAGGAGAGGTGAAACCTTCCTGTCAGCTGGAAACAGGAGAAAGTGTTTCAGATTATAAATGTTCATAATTCTGCAAAAACCTGAGATGAAAAGATTTCTGCCTTGACATCATGGTGCATGAGGGAAAAGGTCAATTTTACCATTAATTCATAAACCCCTTCTTTGCAGGGGGTGGAGATTGTAAAATCTTATTATATCATATAACTGTAACCATAGGTTACTCCGTAAAAGCAGGAAAGTCTTTGCTGGAACAACAGAAGGAATTAAGTGTTCCAGAGAGCTGTTTTCTATACTGTTACACTGTGTACCTGCACAGAAGCTCTCCTTTCCAAACAGTATTATAAAGTGCATTATTATTACATGTGAAGTACATAAAATGCTCTTCCATTTTCTAATTTATTTGGGTTTGGATGAAATACTATTTATTCTTCAATAAGCCCCCAGGGGAGCAAACGCCACCATCCCACAAGGTCCACGGTGCTGCCAGTTCGGTGATGGGGCAGGCGTTAGGAGCCCTCTGCCATCCTCTGCTGTGTCCTGGGCTGGAGCAAAGTATCCCTCTGAGCCTCACAAATAGAGCCTGGGCCACTAAATGGTGCCCCAAGGTTTAGCAGGTGCCAGTGTTCCTGCAGCAGTGATGACCTGCCCCAGAAACTGTACGTCCCCACAAGTCGGGGGCCCCCACCACTACTAAAAAGCAGAGGGGCAGATATACAGGTATATATACATTTATATATACATTATATTTTTATATATATATACATTTATACCACTTGTAACACCTAGATGGTCTTACACCTATTGGTCACCTGGCTGTTTTAACCTGATATAGACAGATGTGATTTATAAAAGAGATTTATTTCTGCTTAGACAGACACTGCTGACTTTTCTGCATAACTTATTAAAGCAGAGATTAAAAGTGGCATGTTGATTTGTTACTGACTTTTGAGGGTTTCTTTCTATGCCATTTGACTCTGGCATTAAGCAGTCCACTGAACACATAGCTTGTGTATGAATCCTTCTTTTCTCAGACTTGGGACTCATACTAACATTCATGCTGCATTAAATCACTGAAAAGGTAAACAGAAAGGTTGAGTTTCTGCCAGCAAGTCACAATAAGCTGTGCACTGCTAAAATATTTAATCATGCTAAAATAGGATGCTGGGCCCTCCCACATGGCTTTGTGTTGGCACTGCAAAACACACGGTTTTTAAAGGTCACAGTTTCTGATTTCCATATTCTTCTGTTGTTTTTTTCCCCTGAGAATTCATTTCCTTTTATTAGTCTGTTATCTACTATTTCCCTACCAGGACTCCTGACCTTTCTGTAATTTCTTTATCCCTGTAAACGAGCTGTCCTTACTGCGTATTAGTTCCATACACACACTCTCATATACCCATTTCTGGTCATCCAAACACGAGAGCAGGAGTGAAGTGGCAGCGGGGTGGCAGGAGTAGGTGTGCTGCGTACCTGAGGGTATTGGCACTGCGCTGGCATCTATCAGACTGCTTCACATTTAGAAGAGTTTGAGTTCAGGTGTGTGGTTCTGTGCTGAATTCATGGAGTTCAGCTCTTCCAGCTTACGAACAAGACAGAATACAAAGGAGATTCAATCATACTGTCTTGGTTTTGTTCTCTGCTTTATTGTCTGTAACTGATGCTCACCAACTGGGCAGAATCTGGTAGAAATCCAGTATGGTTCCTGACATGTCTCACACAGGGATATGATTAAAAGCCTTGATCTTACACAAGTTGCAAGTCAGTCTTGTGTCAGTAGCAGTGCTAGGGCTCTGTAGTGGGATCGAATAGCCACAAACCATTGTGGCGTTGAAAATCATTCTGAATTAAAAGCATCTTTGATATTTTCTATGAAGTGTTAAAGTCACGGGCATTTTTAGAAACATAAATGTATACACAAACGATTTAATTTGGGATCGTTGCACACAGTTCTCTCTCCTGGTTTTCTCTTTAGTGGAGTGGATGGTACCTTTTGCTGTTCATTTTTCAGCATATCATTTTATTACTTAGATTTTTAGGCACTGATTTAATCCTCAGCAAGTATCATATAGAGCCACATGAAGGAAAGAATATCAAACTACCTGTCGTGGCTCTATTTTCTGTTTCTAAAGCATTCTTCAAATTCCTTTCCCTGAGCCTGTGGTCTCATATAAATGCATCTGAATTGTACAGCTTCCATGACAGAACATGACAACCCTTGGTCAACACTGTCAAGCTGCCTGCTTGACGCTCTACACAATGTTAGTTTGGAACACCTTCATTGGGATGTCAAGTCAAATGCTGTTGTGAAACTGGATGGAAGGATTTTCCTTCAACTTCACCATTGTTGCAACATGTAGCCGCCATCTATTTAACTAGAACAACACATGAGAAGCCAAAAACCCAACCTGAAGAAGTGAGCTGTTGCCCATGGACGACCTCTGGTTTAGTTATCCAGGAGAAGAAAGTTCTATTTACAGCAGATGCTGTTTAGGTGATCAAAGGCTTTGCAATGTCACAGTTCCCAAAGCAGTTATACCTTAGAAGCAGTTATACCTTAGAAGCAGTTATACCTTAGCACATCTGTTTCTGCTCTCACACCTAGACAATAAAACCCTTCTGTGTTGAAACTGGATCCTCTAAGGCTTCTGAAATCTGTTTCCACTCCAAACTGCAGAAATAAATCTGAATGTAGAAGTACCCTTGTGACTCTAGTTCCTGGGAGCTTTGAGCTACCAGTCTGAGGTAACTGGAAGGGAGAAGAACCTTTTCTTCATTATTAAGAATATGGGTTTGCTTTAGGACCAGATAGATGTTTGTCAGAAATCTCTGATGTAGTCTCTATACTGAAGCAGGGCATTCTTTCGTTTTAAAGCACAGACCCTCGTGTTTAGAAAATCACCAGCTCATTTTCTGTTTCCTCTCAGAAATCCT
>NW_009911375.1:13124-36536 GCF_000696875.1 Nestor notabilis | reverse complement strand
CCGCTCTTGTCCTGACCATTCTAATCTCCCAGTTTTCAGATATTAATATCTTTTCCGCCCATTTTCAGATGCTTATTGTTGGTGTCACTTAGCAAGGCTGAGCAGGGAGTTTGTGCTTTAGCTTTGACCCTGGTCTCCCCCAATTCATTGCTGGTTCAGGTGCTGGAAGTGTCAATAATTGCCATCCTAGGGAAGCCATGGGCAGGTGGGAAGATCTCCTTTTCATCCATTTCTGGAAGGTAAAGAGGTGTTATCTTCTACCTTACATTAAGAACTCAAGGAGACTCGATCTGCTTCGAGAGGTTTGGCTGGGGAAGGTTACCTGGAGGCCTGGGGCACAGCAAGCAGCACTTTAACATCAGTTTTCCTCATCATTTATCACCCGCAGAGTTTTCTTATAAGAATATAACAGGAGATGATGTTCTCATTTTCTTCTCTTTCTTTTTCTTCCTATCTTCCCCCACAAATTAGGGGCTTGTTCACATCTGTCTCTTTGGGATTTCAATGGATCTCTAAAGTAGTGAATTAGTTATTGACAGAAATTAGAGACAGATATAACACATTTTTATAGAGCATGGAATCTGTTCTCTAGAAAACAGAAAATAAACTGTGTTTAAGTAGTTTTCCATTTCTCATATGTAAAAGACTGTAAGGTTTTAAGATGTTATAGGTTTTAAGATGACCCTTCTCAGATCAAAATGGCACTGCAGCACTTCCACAAATGTTCTGTGTCTTCTGATGAATGAACATGAGCAGAAAGGAAAATGAGAAGTTTGACAATCTAATACCAGCAATGTTAATTTTCTACAGTTGTGTCATTTACTTGCAAGAAACTTAATATGTTTCTTCTATAGCTTTATGGCTCTTTCTTCTATCAAAGCTCTATAGACTGTAATATTCTGCTTAGTAACTGAAATATCTGTCAATATAAAAGCATCTCCTCATAAAAGCGTTGGGAACCGTTATGGAATATTGTTATGTACACTAGTGTTACCTAAGGAAACATTGGAACTTTGAAGAGCAGACATTTTTTAGAGACAGTGGAAAACAAAACTTCTAAATTAAAAATACAATTGTTCTTGATTTAATTCAATAAGATATTTCATCCTCTAACAAAACTCATATGCATGGGGAGGGAATGGGAATGGGAATGGGAAATGGGAAACAAAGAAAGCAAACACTCTGTCAGTGCCTGAGCTTACCTGCTTGAGCTGCCTCCCTGTTGTGAGACTGAAGCTTCATCCCCTCTCTGTGTTATTTCTGTTCCCTTGGATCCATGCTGCTTCCCCCCTCTGAAAAACAGGCCCTGGATCTGGTCACAGCAAACAAAGTGTTTTGTTGTGCTCTTTGGAAGTCTTCATGTTTTATTACTTTGTAAAAATAGACCTTATATATTGGTAAAATGACGTGTAGAATGTTGTACCCGGGTCAAAGGGGAAGCAACTGGCTAACATATAGCAAATGTGTCACCTTGCCAGCCCCAGCACTCATCTCAGCACGGACTAGAGGAGGCTGGGGAGGAAAAGCAAGGCAGGTTAAATAAGAAAACGCAAAGAGATGCCTTGTAATTGTTTTCTAAAGGTCACCGTTTCTTGCTGGAACATTGGTGTCAGACATAAGCACCTCCTCTGTGACACTTGCAGCACAAAATCCATCCATTCCCTGCAAGGTCTGGCTCCGAAATACCTTCATCTCCAGGCAAGTCATGAGGCACAGAGCAGCCAGTGCTGGAGTCCTCTCTGTGCAAGGTAAGCCTCGGGAGCAACTGTGTTGTTGTCGCCTTCACCACAGCCTCCAAGAGAAGGAAACCTCAGGAGAAACTTACGAATGATGTGGATAGAAAACTGAGCCTATTGGGGAAAAGTTTGGTGGGAGTCAGGGGCACAGTGACATTCATTCCACTGGAAATTGGGTTACTGCTTGTATTTCCATTCAGCTGCCTGTGATAACACAGCACACGCTATTTCCAGCCTCTTTTTATTCCAGTACATACATTTCCCAGGTTTTTGGGCCATTGACTTTATTCATGAGTTTAACAACAGCCAGTATTGTGTGCACTGTAAATATTAGAACTGTACTGAGCAGGTAGCTATGGCGTGGGGCTGCTGATATAACACAAATATGCTTATTACTGTTAGAATTTCAGCAAGGGAAAAGCCCAGACAATATCACTGTGAGAAATGGGCTTTTTTTTTCTCCCCATCTTATTTACAGAGCTCACGGTTCACTGGTAAAGACTGTTAGGGCTGAAATTGCTAAAGGAACTCAACCTCAGCTATATTTGAAGACATTCCCGAATGAAGCAGAGCGCACTCGTAATAACAGCAATAATCAGTTCATTGCAAGGCGTCCTCTGCAAAACTTGACAGCACTACAGAAATGAGGCGCAGGCGATGTTGGCGCTCACATCCGATCTCATCTCAGCACTCTCTACTTTATGGCATATTTGAAGTGAGGGTTGTAGATACAGGCGAGTGTCTGTCTGTCCAACTGCATTTTCAGCAAGGGGTCGGGGGAGAGATGCTGGGGAAACCTTCTGTAAGGGCAAGTAGGGACAGGACAAGGGGAATGGCTTGAACCTGCCAGAGGGGAGACTGAGATGAGCTCTGAGGCAGAAGCTCTTCCCTGTGAGGGTGCTGAGGCGCTGGCACAGGGTGCCCAGAGAAGCTGTGGCTGTCCCATCCCTGGCAGTGTTCAAGGCCAGGTTGGACACAGGAGCTTGGAGCAACCTGCTCTAGTGGAAGGTGTCCCTGCCCGTGGCAGGGGTTGGAGCTGGAGGAGCTTTAGGGTCCCTTCCAACACAAACCAGTCTGGGATTCTATGATTCTAAACCCCTGGGTGTTGCATGATGGGGCAGTGCCCATGCACGACCTGAGGGTCCTGTGCCTGAGCTGACTTTGGCTCCTGGAGAATACCCAAGCCAGGAGTTTCCACCCTGAACTTGTGTCTGACACTGACCTTGGCTGCAGTTATGGCCAAGCAATTTCATTGACCACTGCCTCGGTTTCTCCCCTCTGTCAAACACAAAGCATTGTGCCTGCATGGTCCAGCTGCTCAGCTCAGGGACATATTGGGAACCAGCTAAGACCTGTGAGAAGTGTTTTCATTAGGAAGCTCTGAAAATAGGGTCTGGTCTGTATGTGGAGCATCAATTGTTATAAATATATGATCTTTTTTAAGGTAAACTTGAAACCCCCCCATCCATCTTAATGCACTGGGAGTTAATTTCATTTTATTATATACAGTGCTGTAGAAGCACTTGCAGCAGTACATTAACAGACCATTAAAGCTCTTTAAGTGGACATGACTAAATGCTTAGGTTGGTGACCTGAAGTGCTTTCATTTTTAACATGGCTTAAACCACAGAAATGCGCTTGAAACAAAGACATTTGTTAGTCCTTTGCTCTCACAATAAGTTACTTAACAACAGCCATCTAATCATGGAAGGAGACAGAAATAGCCAGTGAGAAACCAAAGGCAGCTGAAATAGAGTTTGTGAACTCCATAGCTAGTGATTGAAATTCTTCATCTGCCATCAGTGCTGGAAGTGGGATAAAGCCTTTAGTCGTGCTGTTTGCATGGAGTAATTGCTACAGGCACCCTGAGCAGAAGCTGCTCTGCCCCGTGAGCCAGATCTGGGCAGGAGGAATATGCAGGAGTGGGAGATGGAGCATTTTGTGGTAATGATGGGCTTTGGAAATACCTGACATGTAAGAGCAAAGCTGGGCTCATAACTTTCCATGCTTGTTCTTTCCAGGTTCTCCAGGAGAATCGATAAATCCTTGTGCTGAGGAGTGACTAGTATGTAGAAGATATGGAAGGAGGTAAGCAAGGCCAGTGATTACTAGTATTTTTACCAGGATCATCACAGTTACACCTAGTATAGGCTGTGTCTATTCCATTGATATGAGTGGCCTGCAGAAAATAAAAGATATATGGGAAAATTCCAGGAAAATGAAGAGTTGTTACATATAAAAACCTCTTTGAGTTATCAGTGCATAGGAGGAGGCGGCAGCCTTTAAAAACCTCACAGTCTTTACTTTTTTAGACAATGCTATAAGCTACTCTCTTAAAATAAAGGTGAGAATATAATTAAATGTGCAAGAAACTAAGCACCTGAGCCCCATTTGTTCACATGCACCCACTTGAAACGTAGGCAGATGGAGTACATATGTCTGCAGGCACGTACTCCAGAGCCTTGCTGGACCCGTGTGTTCCTCATGCTGAGATGGAAATGTTAAATCCACTGTCCCAGTATATAACTTGCACTTGTGATGGGAGAAGTGGAGTGGATCATCTGATTAGGGAGATGATGGTGTCCAGCGAGGGGGATGCCCCAGCAGCCTTCATGAATCTGGCCCCTGCATCAGCACCGTAGTGCTTGAACTGCCTTCTGAAGAGCGATGTGCTTTCAACCACTAGTTGTTACTATTATCTCTCAGTTTCTGTTGAATGCAGATTATTGAGTTTAATCAGAGAAATGAATTTGCTAATGAACTTGTTAATAAGCTTGCTACAGCTAATATTGTGGGGATTGTCTGTTCATTTCTTTTGGTTATTGTTGTTTCCATATATATATATATGTATAAAGCTGCTGCAGCTGCTTGGCAGCTTGGTTTTTGCTTCAGGCAAATGATGAGAGTAAGTTCAGTTAGAATTGTTTCAATGTAAAGAAAAGTTAATAGAAATTTTAGTAGCAATATCAGCTAAAGCAAATCTGAGCTCATGACCTTTGCATTGCAGTGAAGCCGGTTTAGCTGCCAGCCTGGCAGACTTTCATTCCCATATGTGAGATGTTCAGTTACTGGCACTGGGAGGACAGCTTTGGAAGAGTTCAGGAAGGATTGTTCCAACTCATTTATATGCAGTTCTGTGTGTTCATTGGACAATACAGTGCTACAGAGTGTGTGCCCTGAGCTTTAGTCACAATCAAGTTGTATGTATCATAGAATCATTGAATCATAGAATCATAGAATGGTTTGTGTTGGAAGGGACCTTAAAGCTCCTCCAGCTCCAGCCCCTGCCCCGGGCAGGGACACCTTCCACTAGAGCAGGTTGCTCCAAGCCCCTGTGTCCAACCTGGTCCTTTCACAGTGCGAGGTCCCAGTGTTGGTGCAGTTCACACCTGGGTTTGCACAGGGCTTCCCTTGGGTATTTGTTTGCAAACATCAGCTGATATTCCTGCTTGTCACTGAGCATTCGCATGGGGCTCCCAACCAACTGCTCCTGGAGCACCAGCCCTTGCTCAGGTCCATCCTCTCTCTGGTTCCACACGTTCCTGGTGCCACCAGATACTTCCAGAGCACAACCCCCTTGTCTGAGGAACGCAGCTGCAGTCTGCTGACATGGTTTGTTCCCCTCTGGGGCCTTCATGCTGAATAACACAGCAATGAGGTGGTGTGATGGGATTTCTCTCTCTGAAGCCTGTGTCATGGTGACAGTGGCAGCAGGTTTTGGCCTTGACACCCTATCAATTTTTTATCAAAGCACTGGAAAATAGGAAGCTGACTCCGAAAATGTCTGTGCTATTAGTACAGCATCCCCAGCTACTCACAGAGAGAGGCAAGGCTGTCAGATACCTCTGCGCTAAACCCTGCTATCAGGGTGCTGCACAGAACAACTCACTTTCCCTCGTTCTCAGTAAATATTGAGAAACACCCTTTGCTTGGCAGAAACATGAAATTCGCTTGTGAGAAGGAGAGTTGTTACAGTAGATGTAGTAAATAGAGTTTTATACTCTGTATGCTCCATGGGTATACACAAAGATTACAGCAGTGTTTCAACAGCGAAAAAGGAATTTTGCACACCATAGTCAAAATGGAAATGAGCTGGGAATAGCTCTGAACCAGGTTGGATTGCTGGAAGAAAGACTTCTATCGAGGCAGCACAGGTAAGGGCTGGGATGCAGTGCAAGGCAGGGCTGAGGCTGGTCTGGAACTGGTGTAGATGGGATTTAACAAGGGATTGGGCTCACCTCTGCTAAGAATGACAGTATTTTGTCCTAGGCGGACAAGAGGATTCAGGGAGACCAGTTCCTGCTTACTCTCCTTATCATTACGTATTTAGCACCTGCAAATCGTGTTAGAAGAGACAATAGCACTTAGGTGTGAATGTGACATAGGCATGAGATAAACAAATTATAGCGCTGGAATTCATTTCATCATTTGAGATGAAAATGACCCATTTTGGCCAGCCCCTCGTCCTTGTTCCATGCACCTCCTGAAGCAGTCAGGCACCTTACCCCACCCCAGGGCCGCAGGGCTCGCTCTGCTTCTGATGACGCTTGCATTAACCCGATGGGTAGATGTCCTGACACCTGCCAGCTCGGGTTTGCTCATTCCCAGGAGGCTTCAGCTTCTTGTCCCTTCCTAGAAGCACATTAAAACAGAGTCATTGCACGACAGGACACAGCCCTCATGCAAAGGGGTGACCTTGTGCTGTGTTCCTGGAGCAAAGGCAAGAGCACGTTCATAAGCAAATCTGAAACCAGAGGCTGAAGTTGTCTCCCACTGAGATCAGAGCAGTGCAATGAACTGATTTTCACTTTGTTCCTTGGAAAAAGTAACTTGCACCTCACCCTTCCTGTGCCATGAGTGCTGTTCAGTGCTTCCCACTCCATTATCATTGTAATCAATGCATTTTACAAAAGGAAGGGCTACTCTTTAGAGTGATTATAGGGGTTTTACTCTTTAGGATGAGTACAGGGTTGGTTTTTTTTGAACTCTGTAGATCTATTGGAGAAAGTATTTTATAATAAACTCACAGTCACTTGTTAGAAATGGATGAACTGGGGGATTTCATTCCCATTCTGCCAGTGGATCACAATGGACAATTTCTAGCCAACACAAAAGCTAGCAATTTCCATGCACATGCTGAGCCACAGGTTGGGTTTGGCTGAATGCAGTGCTAAAGGTTAGAGACAACAGCTTTTGGGTCCAAATCAGCCATGACAATTTCAGACCAAACCCATGGTCAGAATGTTTCCACCACTGCTGGTTCCAGGTCTGCACAGTGTTCAGAGACAAGCTGGTTCCTGGCCACCAGCACGAGTACATCTGGGTTGAGGGCTCAAACAGAGCAGAGATTGCTTTGGAAATGCTGTGGGAGAACCTGAAACACAACTTCATGTTGTGTTTGTTCACCGTCAGCTGTCCCAAGAGGCTCGCAGGAATTGCTCTGGACAGCTGCCCTTATTTATGGCACCTTCTTTAACACCATGAGGCTTTAACCTCATGCATCATAAAGCTCAAATTAAAATGCCTTCCCCTGAGCTTTCACGTGGTGCGAGCAAATGGTGGGAGATGAGCAATGACAACTTGCTGCGTTCTGCATCACACTTAATGGTAAGCTGGAGTGTATCCTGACAGGTTGTACCTCCCGCTGTATGTATAACAGTTTGAAGACCATCCTTTGATGTTATTTTACACTAGGTTAGTTAGATTAGTGTCTACAGAAATGATAAAAATGGTCAATGTCTACATGCTCTTGGTGGCTCTGACACTGCAGAAAAATAAATCCTGCTCATGGTGGTACAATGTGAGACAACTTATCTTCGATGAGACAGCTCGCTTCACGTGGGCTCAGAGCCCACGGCTCCACCTGCCTCTTTCTCCTGCTTTTACTGCTGAGAAAGCAGCACAGACACAGCAGTTTAAAAACCTTGTCAGATTTGGGCTAATTCGAGGTGAAGGAATAGGTGCTGTGGGTTGTACAGTTGTAAACTAGTGTCTCCTTGGAGAATACCTTGCTCAGCACCTCATTTGCATTCTCTGGGCTTCACCATGAGCAGTGCAGATGTTGGATGTGGCAGCATGGCGAAGAAGTGTCCCTGGAAAGAGGCAGTTTCTAATGCACACGAGGTTTCAAAGGTGAAAAGTGAATCATAAAATGACAGCCTGGTTTGTGTCGGAAGGATCTTAAAGCTCCTCCAGTTCCAACCCCTGCCCCGGGCAGGGACACCTTCCACTAGAGCAGGTTGCTCCAAGCCCCTGTGTCCACCCTGGCCTTGAACACTGCCGGGGAGGGGGCAGCCACAGCTCCTCTGGGCACCCTGTGCCAGCGCCTCAGCACCCTCACAGGGAAGAGCTTCTGCCTCAGAGCTCATCTCAGTCTGCCCTCTGGCAGGTTCAAGCCATTCCCCTTGTCCTGTCCCCACCGGCCCTTGTCCAGAGCCCCTCTCCAGGTTTCCTGGAGCCCCTTTAGAGCCTATGAACATTCCCACCAGCATTCCCATGAGAAGATATGAAATTGCTCTCCTAGAGATGAAAACTGCTCGACTTCATAACACACCCCTGCAGGTAAGCAGTCTGTGCACTTAGCTCTGCCTCTCCTCCTTTGTGCAGTGTTGGTTACTGCGAGCTGACGAGGGTGAAGAAGAGGATGCTCCCATCATGTGCCTTTTCCCAGGATGTTGACAATCCTACCAAGCAGGAGCAGTTCCATGATGAGTGTACTTGGAGCATGATATCGATGGCAATAGCCATGGGAATGGGCGACTTAGCTCTGCCAAGCAGCAAGGCAGGAGGGCTGATGGCCAGTGGAAGTGCTGGGACATGAACATATCACACTGCTCTGCTACTTTAAGTGAACATGGATACGGGGAAAATGGACACATTCATGAAAGAAATAAAGAACTGGGAGACAAAAGACTTTTCACCTCGCAAAAAAGGTATCAATATTGAAGAAGTGGAGATGGATTGGGAGCTCATTTCTGAAGGTTAGGGTGGTTTTCCTTTTCCTTTTGTTTCTGTCCTATTCATTTCAATGAGAATTGCAGAGAATAACAATCTAGTTGTTTTGTCTGTGTGATAATTGCCTTGATAATTTAGTATGATTTAAATAATCAAATTCAGAGTGTTTATATGTCAGAGCCTGAGAAAGGGTTTCCTCTAATCTCCAAAGATGCGTATTCATGATGCCATTATAGCTACAGCTAAACAATTACAGTAGCATTGTCTGCTTCAAACAAGCCAGCCATGGGCTGCTTTTTTAAAGAAGATGAAACAGTCAAAACACAAGATGATTGATTTGTACTTTCAAAGATCACCTCCTCTCACTTCGGTAAATGGATTTCTTTATCTCTCAGCAGCTATCCCTGTCATTTAACTTCTGCCCACTGCAACCTATACTCAGGTGTAAGTGCTGTGTCAAGCGAATTCATGCCTTCATCTTTTTCTGCCATCTCTAACTCATGTTTTGTTCTTTCCACCACAGCACACCAGGTCCTTGGTGTGCTACCATGTGTCTTGTGCCTTGATGGGTGTGCTGTGAGCTGCACTGAATGCCAGGCTCAGGATACAGCCAGGGGCTGCTTCTGCTTCCCAGGACATGAGCCATGGGATGTCCCACAGCCGCCTTCATGACTGGGTTTCTGTTCTATTTGTTGTCGCTGCTGGGCTTCAAATGCCAACTGCAGGAGCCCCATTTTGTGTGACACTCTTTTCTCAGCATCCTATATCCCTGTTTTCCAGATTATTGTATGTGTGGTTGGAGCTATGGATATTGTTAAATGAGGAAAAATAATGGTTGTAAGAAAGAATGCAAGAATGGACCCAGTGAAGACTATGGGAGTTCTGTTCAGGATATGTATACATGAATAGAATCATAGAGTCATCGAATGGTTTGGGTTGGGAGGGACCTTAAAGCTCATCCAGTTCCAACCCCTGCCACGGGCAGGGACATTTTCCATTAGAGCAGGTTGCTCCAAGCCCCTGTGTCCAACCTGGCCTTTAATAGCTCATGAGAAACCTCATTGCAGTGCCCAAGATAATGAACCCATGTTAGGAAGCAGATCAGATTTTTATGGCAGTCTATTTTTGTATTGGATGTTAACCTTTGCTGGATCAGGATTTAACTAGTTTATTGTGCCAGATAATGAAAATACCCTAAGAAGTGGCTTTTTGGAATAGTATTTGCCTTTGAAGGATAAAATAATCAAATCTATTCTAGCAATATGAATGTTAACATACCATAGGTCAGATATCTGCAATTTTGTTGAGTTTAAAATTAAATCAGTTATATATTACCATGCATTGATACCAAATTGCATTTGTTAAGAGAGGGAGCCACAGGATAGCAACTGACGTAGATTGGGGAGGCAGAATTTAATAGCGGCAGAGCCTGATTTTCCTGTGCTCTGTGACTCTGCTGTGGAATTGCCAATTGGAAACATACAGCATCGGGTGGAGAAAATGTCAAGATTTATGGAAAAATACAATTATTTTCCATGAGAATTGGCTGATAATTGAGTATGAAAATATTATATTGGAATCAGTTGAACCAGCCACAGACTAAGGCATGGTGTTTAAGAAGAGACAGAAGAATCCAACTGAGAAAAGCTGAGTTAACAGATGGGTCAATCATTTAATGTAAATTCCTTAGGTATTTTTGATGCTTTTGTTCACAAATTGTCTTGAAATAGCTCATGAATTGATTCAATTATACTTTATACATAGCGCTTTAGTCACTATGCCAGTTTTGTAGGTAGCTTCTTACATGTGCTAGGAGAGATACTTGCTATCTGTGGCTTCGGCATGCTGTTTGGTGGGTGGTTTTCTAGCCATCCGTTGGAAGGATGCAAACTTCAGGCTTTCTGCATGAACAGTTTTACACATACTTCCAAAACGTATTCACCATTATTGCAATGTAATGTTTGCATTGAGCAATGCCTCAGGAATTGATTAGAATTCAAACAAAAGAAGCAGAATTGAATCATGTTTTCACAAGAATGGGTAATTTAGGTCTTGATGGAAACCTGGGCACTTTAACTGAAATAACAGCAGGAAGGGGTGGATAAATTATTTATTCTCCACACACATATCAGTATTTTTACATATATGAGTTATTGAGCTGAGCATGGAGAAGTTTTTGCTAGTTTCTTGCCTTTGTACAGAATTCCTTTTCCAACTGAAACCAGGGTTTCCCAGTTTGGGGAGTTCCCAACAGCTGAAACAAGGGCAATCCCAACCGTGCCTCTCTTCTTCCTTCTGCTTCCTTTTTTCCCTTCTTTTCTTTTTTTCTTCCTTTTTTAGTTTCTGGCAGAGCCCGAGTGGAAAAGGAGAACACAAAATTCATTGCACAGAGCAAAGCCTCACTTGTACCTCGGGCCAAGCTGTCCATTGTCATTGTACTCTACTTAGAGTCAAACTGATGTTTAATCTGTAGGGAATTTAGTCCATTTGCTGTGAAGGCTGAGCTAATACAGAGCAATTCCTAAGTGTGCAACTCAGGGAGGGGTTTTTAGCTGTTTCTGGTTTATTCTTTGTGGAGAAGTGTTTCTAAGAAACGGTGGTGACTGAAATGAAGAATCAGATTTTTTTCCTTCCATTTTATCTGAGGCAATTAGTTATTTAATTAAGGAGCTTTTACCAGTGGCTGGGAGGAGGTACAATGGTTCCAATTCTTCAGATTCAGCCATCAAAGACTTTTAGTTCATGCTTTAAATGAGGAAAAGATTTCCCCAATGGGTAAATACCTTGCAGCGTTTAGATTAATTATTGTGTGTATTTAAAAGTATTGTGGGTGTATTGAAATGAATAAATAAGTAAAGGAAGAATGCTTAAAAGGCAAGCTATGGCATCACTAATATGACTAAAACCATTCAAAAATCACCCCAGTTTATTATCAAGTGATATTATATATTGGTTCTTGAGATACGGCTTTTTGTCCACCAGCTCCATCCCATGAGCTAACTTTTGCTTGGTTCAGAAGTATGGAAGTAAATTTGAATTAATACTTTCATTTTTAACATCTTAGTTATGTTTTGGAGTGAAAGCACCTGCAGCCCTCATGCCTGAGGGAGGCAAATGTCCTGGATGGGAGGAGAAACCAGCATTTAATCCATGCGTTGTAGCAGAGGAGCGACGGGAGTGAGAAACCCATTGCAGAGAGCAAAAAACCCCATGGAAGATACACCCAGGGCCATCAGGGCCTTTTGAGGCACCAGACATCATCCTGCGAACATCAGAAATGCTTGTCCATGGGCTGGGGTGTATTCTGCAAAGTTTGGAGGCTGAACATCTGGCTGTCCTAAGGAGTTACTGACTTTATCCTGGGTACGGAGCTGACCTCTAACTAGGTAACGTGCCTGAATGCTACAAAACACTCAGAATAACAGCATTAATAATGCACAAGCAATCTGTAACCCATACAATGACATTTAGCCTTAGAATTAAGCTGTTACTATTCTTGCTTATTTCCCCCAGGGTCACGTTCTGTGCTTCCATTTGCTGTTTCGGAACCCTCCACAGAAGCACCAGTCCACCTGTGTTCAGGTTAGTGCGATGTTCCCAATATTTGCTGCTTACACCCTGCCCACAATAACCACTTCTGCACACTCCAGTTTGGTGCTTTATTGCCCCCAGAGGTCCTGCCTTGCTTGTACAATGTCCTCTAGCGCTTTACCAAGCTCTCTCTTCCCATTTTTTCCTTGCTATTTATCACAAAGTCTTTTAAATTTCATTTATATGTAAAAAATGCAAACTGCTGCATGGACCTTCAAGCACTGCCCTTGCCATAGGTATCAGCCGTGTCTCGCTGCTGGCAGCCTGCTGCTGCCCTGTGATTTCCTGAGCGACGTAGCTCATAATTCATCATTTTTTACATGTAAAAGTCAACAGCCTCAGCAAGGAGAAGAGAGTACAGGGGGGACTTGGCAACCAAGCAGCTGGTGCATGGAAGGGCAGGGAAAACTCCAAGACAGGCCTAAGGAAAGGGAAAATCATCTTTTCAGAAAAGGAAACGGCAGCATTAGTTTTGCCTGTGTGCTTTGTATCTAGTTCTTACATTTATAACTGTGTAAGCACTAGTGCTTTATGTTTGAAAAGACAAATATTCACTGAAAGTGTCATTGTACCCCAGACTGGTTGGGTTGGAAGGGATCTTAAAGCTCATCCAACTCCAACACCAGCTCCTTCAACTAGACCAGGTTGCTCCAAGCCCCTGTATCCAACCTGGCCTTGAACACTGCCAGGGATGGGCTGAGCAGTGAATGCTTGTACTGTGTTTTTAAACACGTAGCACTGACAAGAATAGGATGTGAGTAACTAGCTCTGGTTTGATGGCACCTTGAGCTGTTTCACTCAGTTCCCACCTCTCATATAAGTGTTCCCAACATCCCAAAGCCAAAGGAGCGGCACCATTGCCCACCTCATGCCATTTCCCTCCATGCCAATGTGCGTGGTGTAGATGTAGGTTGACACAAACTCTACTTTTCATTAATTGCTCTGTGTTTGAGTTACTTTTCCATGAAGCTCTTCATCCAGACAGAGTGATCTCTTGGGATACTGTTTCTAGGCTTATAAAAAAGCCACCACAATCCCAGCTAAAGAGATGGGATTCATTAGTTGTTTATATTAACTTGCAAGATGATTGAAGAGCTTCTCCTTGTGAAGTCTCCAATATTTCCCTGCAGAGAGAATGAAAATCTATTAGACCACTCTGGAGTACGTATTACTCAAGAAGCCATCAGCCCCTTCCAGTGGGGACTGAGAAACTGCAGAAAGCTTAAACGTGGAGAGACCAGCACACTTTGTACAGGGAGTAAAGCTGAAAACTTTCTTTTAAGTAGATTTCCTGACCTAAATAACAAAATAAATGAAGTTAAGAGCAGGCTGGATTGGCGTTTTTATAGAGGTGTTACTCTTTTGCAGGCTAACATCTGGCTATTGCTTGAAGGATGGCATAAAGGGGATGGTACCAGCATGCTACAGAGATGAAGAGATGAAAAGGTAGGTTTGGCTTGGAAAAACACTCATTTTGAAGTTGTGTTCTGAGGCACAAATCTGGGCCCGTCTGTCCAGCACAGAGGGGTGCTCTGCTACCTCCATGCCAGGGCAGCAGGGTGGGAAGACTCTTCTGGGACCATCCCCTGAAGCATTCCAGCTCCTCATCCCTGCCTGGGATGCTTTGGGTAAGGACCAAACATTGGTACAGTTACGTGCTATCAGGCTGTCCAGGCAGTTGGCATGCCTTCTGGAGTGTCTGTGGGCAGAGCTGAGATGTGAAATTGCAGGTGAAGACTTCCCAAAATCCACTTGTTCCACTACAGACTTAACCAAAAGAAAAGCTGGATTGATCCATGTCACTTTAGGGGAAAAACAATTCATTCCTAGAAATTTCATTTATGATCATATCCACTGAGCCCTGTTCTCTGAGCAAGTGCAGTGAAGCTCAAACAAGCTCAGCTTCATCCTTTGCTTAAAAATGCTCTGGTAAAATGGGAGATTGTAATGAAAAATCCTTAAGTACCAACAACTGGAGCAAAATATTGGTGGGCTGAAATCTGCCAATAAGACCATAGATTCTTTATGGATTTCCCTGTTGTCTTGATACCAAAGTAAATATTAACTACCTTTAATTCATTAATTCTGGGTTCAGGACTGAATGCTTCCATACAAGGAGTTAAAGTAGAGTTATGCTCTTTATTCGTGGCATGACACTGCTCCGTAAAGCTCCAGAGGCAAACACAGCCCAGGGCCCTGGAAGAGGGTGTCATTCCTCATCAGTGAGATTTGCATCACCAAACCCTTGTTTACCTGCGCTCCCCTGGTGATTGATGGTGGTGGTGGCTGTAGATGAAGGAAATGGCTATAGCTGACACTGTCCATCATCAGATATTAAACTGCACTGCCTGGAAATGCTGGGAGTCAGGACTTCAGTTTCTTAAGTACCAAAATTACTGATGCTTTTTCTTGGCTGATGATAGCTCTGAGTCTAATTACTTTCCTGTCACACCGAGCAGGAATTCTGCAATTGCAGGAGAGGAAATAGTGGGTGAAAGCAGTTGAAGTTCAGGTAAAAGATGCATTAATTAAAAGCTTAATTTGCTGTGCCCATATTTCTCTCTTCAGATTTCCTGTTTTCCTCATTTAGGGCAAATCAACCCCAAGTCTGCCACTATATTCACTTAGAATAGAAAATGTGTAAAATTAGATTTCTGTGAGACAATACCTGTTTTCAAGGTAACACTGGGACAGTGCAGCTCTTTAACCTATCATAATCGCAAACTGAACAGCCCAGAACAGTGCATTAGGCAACCAATTACCTGAAACAGGCTCAGAGTGATGACTCTTTTCCTGACAGTGCTTCAAGACTCTTCTATTTTTAAAACAGCAAGTGTGTTGGGCAGATAGGAGAAGGTAAAACATTCTGGACTTGATTAGACGTTGAAGCTTAGCTGATCTTGCTCCAGCCCGGGTAGCTGTGCTGCAGCCCTCTGTTCTGGGTGGGGGACAAGGCCAGGTCAAATGGGGCTTGGAGCAACCTGCTCTAGTGGAAGGTGTCCCTGCCCATGGCAGGAGTTGGAGCTGGAGGAGCTTTAAGGTCCCTTCCAACCCAAACCAGTCTGGGATTCTATGACGTGGGGTCTACCAAGACACTATGTTGTTCTGAAAGCAGCTGGACATGGCCTGGAACAGAGCGTTGGTTCTCATGATGTTCGTGACATTGAGCTGCACCACTGCTTTCCATGGGAGCCTTGCAATTAGGGCTGACACTGTGGTTTCAGCTCGACTTCATGACATCTGCCACCCCCAGTAACTCAGATGGAAATATCTAGGTGGCTACGACAGCTACCGCCTGTGGTTCACCCAGTGTGCCCATTTGAAATGGGGGGAAGAGAAAAGACTATTGTAGGCAGCCAAAGACAGATATACTTAGAGAAAAAAGTAGTGTTGATGCTTGGCTGGGACTCGAGTCAGTTGCCTGAGCATTTATAGAATGTGAAAAGACTCCAGTGGTGGGTCAATTCCTCACTCTGAGATGTTTGCTATTCCCTAGCAGAACACCTTGCCCCAAATACTCTGGAAGGCTTAAAACAAGATACATCTTCTCAATGTGTTGCAGAAGAAAGTCTCTCCCTGGGAATATTAGTGACTTTACAACTGGAGAAAATACATTCTGCTTTCCCTAAGTAATGCAGCTTATAGCGCGAATGTGATTTTAGATTCCCTCTGTCGCCTCTAAATCTTTGCTCCGTGTCTTCCCCAATTTGATAGAAGGGTGTATTTAACTATAAAGAGTCACATTTGTATGGACAGATCTTTCATCAACGAAGCATATGTCTTTTGGGTTTGTAATTGTTGAAATCCTATCACTTCTCATCTTTTGAGTAACTGAACACAAAAAGTACATCTGTAGCACCCCTCTGCAGCCGGTGATGGAAAGCGGGCACAAGGAGGTGATGCCTTTGCAAGGAGGGGTTTGTGTAGAGATTGATTTTCCCTCCAACTTTTATTTCCAGCTCCTAAAATATAAGGCAAACCTTGCCCCATCAGGTCTGGAGTTACAAATCTTCGGTATTATCTGTGTGTTTCCTTTTGGGAATCTATTGGATCTGCTCCTCTCTCTCTGTCTCAAAGTGCTTGCTGGGATCTGCTCCTCACCAGGGCATGGCTTTTGATGCCTTTTCCAGGGGAAACCCAAATTCTTGCATTTGTTCAAAGTACTAATCCTTTGTGCTCCAGCTTTTGTTATTAACAGGGAACTTGCATAACCATGGGTTGAAGTGTCCCTGTTAGTGCAGCTGATTGATACCCCTTGGAAGCAGTTTTCTGTCAGTTTCTCATTTGAACAAAACCTGAATCAGTCTGTGCAAGAAAAACGAGATGTGAGGGAGAATTTGTTCTTTGTCAGGTTTCTTCAGGGATCAGACTTCAGATGGGAACTGCTCCCATTTTGGGTTTTATTTGTGATTTCTAATAGAGAGAACACTTTGGAAATCCACTTGTTCTTTTCAAGCACTAAAAATGAGACACTTTCCAAAACCACAGCACGGCTTTGGCAGCAGCAGATTTCTCCTGTCTGATGCACTGATGATTCCACACTGTGTAAAGAAATAGCAAATAAACAAGACAGAAAGCGCTTGATATAGCTACTTACATGGCCAAAAGCCTCCCACAAAGCATTGCTAGTGAGGAATTACATAGTACCAGGGTGAGAAGTAAGGTACTTTGATGCTGGCCAAGGCAGGGGGAGCAGCAGACAGATGATGTGAACCAGGGTCAGAGTTATCCCCATGTGTCCTTAATCACTGTAGGGAGGCATAAAGAGAGAGGCTGCTGAGTGTGCCCATGGTGAGATATTTCACTTAGGTTGAGTGGGAAGACTGAAGGAAACTTCCAAAGGCAGGAGGGAGGACAGCAGCACGGCAAATGAAATGCTCTGCTGACAAATGCAAGACAATGCACATTAGGAAAATCTGAGCTACTGCTCACTGGTGACTTCTAAATCTGCTCCAAAAGGCATGAAAAAGAGTTGGGCATCATTGTGGAGTTAATAAAAATACCTGCTGAGTAGGCAGCAGCTTGTGAGAAAACACAAGCAAAATGCTTGGATGTTTAAAGACTTGGAGCAGAAGATACAACTGAAATATGTATTTGGACAAGGCCTGTAGGGACAGGACAAGGGGGACGGCTTGAACCTGTCAGAGAGGAGATTGAGATGAGCTCTGAGGCAGAAGCTCTTCCCTGTGAGGGTGCTGAGGCGCTGGCACAGGGTGCCCAGAGAAGCTGTGGCTGCCCCATCCCTGGCAGTGTTCAAGGGCAGGTTGGACACAGGGGCTTGGAGCAACCTGCTCTAGTGGAAGGTGTCCCTGCCCGTGGCAGGGGTTGGAGCTGGATGGTTTTAAGGTCTTTTCCAACCCAAAGCACTCAGTAATTCTATGATTCTATACATTTTTGAAGTGCAAGTTCGTTTTGCTAATTACCCAAATAACATTCCAAAAATCAATAAAAAAGAGCCATAAAGTCACAGGCTGGATTTCACCTCTGGACATTTAGTCCAAAGTGCTGCTCACCACAGGGCCAATGTCAGATCGCGCTACTCAGCGCCTTGTTCTGTCAAGTTTTGATTGTCCTCAAACACTGTGTGCCAAGAATTTCCTCGCCAGCTCTGTTACTGCTCCATTACAAAGCTGGTCTTCAGTCCATAAATTTATTTTATTCCAACTGGTACTTGAAAAGTCATAAACCAATTTATGAGCTGAGAAATGCTCATCTTGCTGCCACAGCCATTTGACATATGTCAGCTTTAATTCTAGCTTGCCTAAAACCTCTCCGAGGTTTTGTGGGGGGAGATTAGCTGTGATAGGGCTTCTGTGGCTGTTCTGAGGAATGAAGCTTCATCACAAATAGAAGAGGATATCTGATATTATTTACTGGATTCTAATATAACAGACAAGTATTTAAAAGGCTTCTCTGTTATCAGTGCAAGTACTCTCGTATCTGCTCAGCGGAGGGGAGAGAAGTTGGTCTGAGTGGTTCAAAGGGGCTTTTCAGTGCACGTCTTTTCATCATACCTATAGCATGGGGCTGTGCCTGTCTTGCAGAGTGAACACTCATCTTTGCACCCCCTCAGATTAGAGGAGCAGCACGGTGTTTAATTTGCTGCTCATCTTAGGGGAAATAATGAGAAGATCAAGAAGTTTCTGCCATCTGCTCATTGGGAAGCTGTCTGGGTGATCTCCCTGTAGCAGTTCTGGCTTCCCTCCTAATGACAGCAGCCTCGTTAGGACTCTGACATCGCAGCAGTGCAGGCTCTGCTGGGCTGTCCCACACTGTGCCACAACCAGCTCAACATCTTGTTCAACATCTGATCAAGCACCACATGGTTCTTGGCTCCTTCAGGAGGAGCAAAAAGCAGAAGAAGGGTTTGGCTGTGAAATCATCTGCTCCCAATTACCGTCTCCTTTTAATGTCTCTTAACTAGTGAATGATTTACGCTCAGTTTATACCTTCTACAAGGGCTTGGGCTGCTGTGGCACTGAACTGTCTATTTGCCTCCAGTGTGGTCCAGTCCCTCTCTAAATCGCTCTACCCTCAGCCCCTGCCGTGCTCACTTCCTTCTCTTTGAAAGCCTTTAGGGTTTTCCAGCTGCAGGAAGGAAACCTCCTTTTTCCTCCAAATCCTCCTCAGGCCTCTGCACAGCTCCAGACCTCATCCCTGCTTCTGTCTCTACATCATCAGGATCTCCATCCTTTGGTGCACCTCACGATGCTTTTCAAGTCTGACAGCCAGCCTGATCTCTTTTCCTCCTTAAACAGTCCGTGCCCAGCATTCAGCCTCATTTTACCCTGTCCATCCCAGGGCTTTTCCCTCAAGTCATTAAGATTTTATTCTGTTTCTGCTATTTTGGTCGTTTCCTGTCTCTCTGTGCACACGTTTTAAGAAAGCTCAGGCAGGGTCACCACCTTTGAGCACTGAATGGTAATGCTGATGACCTGCTCGGAGGCCTGCTGGCATCCTGCAGCACTTCCCAACACACCTGAAGTCCTCTTCTGCATATCTTTGCTTCATTTCCATCACTGCATATAAAGTGATAAGCAAGGAAAACGGGAAAAAAAACGGACTTTAGGAGACCATTTATTGAAGGAAGATGAGGTAGAACTTCAAAAGCTGGCTAGTGAGTTGGAAAACCTTATGGGTGCAGCTTGAGGATTTCAGTGGGGACTGCAGCAGTCGGGAGGCTGCCGCGGCATCCTGACCATGGCCACTAGTTTCTGATCCCATGGCCTGAAATTCTGTAGACTCATTTGAAAGCCTTGATGTGTCAGCAGTTTGGTTAATCAACACTTGTGAATAAAAGCACAATGCAAAGGGATCGTTTTCACTTATGCCACCACCTCCTGTAAAAAATCTCGGTAAGAGGTGAAGGACCTCTCCTTCACTTTGATCTGAGCAGAGCAAGGTTCTGTGCTAGCTGGAGATAATTTTCTTGTCAGCATTGCTATCAAAATGGATAAAACCCAGAGGAAACCGTTGTGCCTCAGACTATCATTTTCTAACTGTAGTATTCTATCACTTCTGTAGTTGCTCATTGCACGTACCTAATTTGTCTCTATTACCACCAGCAGAGCAAGGCTAATATTTAGACTTCTAGCAACGCATAACAGAAGCAATAAGAGAAATGCATTTTTTGGGACTTATGAATAAGGCTTTTTTGGAGTTACTGCAACAAAAACATCAGCACTCTTATCAGAAACGTACACATTGTAGCCTGTTAATAACATTGCCAATCATCAATAACAGCTTTATAGCATAGAGGCTGAAAAAATAAAGGAATTAAATTACTTGCAATCCACAGTTAATGCTGCAAGGCACACAAGTACTCTTTATGTCACAGCCTATCTTAAGGAACAAATATGGGAGTTTTAAAGCTACTTCAGCACTTGGTTCTTGTTTATTTCAGTTGGAATCAGAAGCCTAAATTCCTTAAGGACTTAAGCCTACTCTCTTACTTATTGTTATCAAACATAATTCAAGGATCTGTGAAATGCTTCTAAAGTTCTCACATAAAGTTCAGGCTGTTTCCAGGGGAGTTTTTCTTATTCAAGGCAGAGCTACGTTTTGCTGTAGCTTTTACTGCAGTGTGGGGAACTCTTTGTAGCATTCAAGTGTTTTACACTGATCTTGCAACACATTTCACCCTGAGAGCCCGAACCTCTGCCAGGTTGTTTTCTAGGTGACTGATTGTAAATGCCCAGGCAACAGAGCATGGTCCTGGTCCTGGCGCCAGCTCCCACCTCGGTTCTGATCATATAATGTATGGAAAGGAGAAGACAGAAAACTCATGGACTTGCTGGTTATCTCCTCAAACGAATGAATGTGTTTGAAGCCATTGTGCCTCTGTGGGAGGAGCACACACAGTTCTTGTATCGCGTTGTTGCGCGATTTATGAAGCAACACCAGTTGTGACAGCCAAGACTGTGGTGAGCAGTGCTTTAGCTCATGGTGGGTCACTGTTCCACGTCCCGCCACATCTGACAGCACTGCTCCCCCTTGGGCTCCTACCCACAACCTTTCGGAGACCCATGTAGAAGACAGACAATCATGGCACACCTTGCAATTGAGTTACATGATGTAAAATGAATGTGAACTAGAGAGACACCATAAAAACCATCTGGAAGGAGAACATAGGATGATGCCATCTAGGTCACCCACCAACAGAAGGTTTGCAACCACCCCAAGGCACTGGAGATGGAAAAGTTTCTTTCGGGGTAGTGTCAGGTAATATCTGCAGTAAGTTGAGCTGTGGTGAGGTTACGAAGAAGACGTCCTTACAGGTCTTTCTCTGTTCCAGAGGAGAAGATCCAGAATCTTCTATGATTCACTATGAGAATCACTACAAGGATGGTGCGGAGGCGCTGGCACAGGGTGCCCAGAGAAGCTGTGGCTGCCCCATCCCTGGCAGTGTTCAAGGCCAGGTTGGACACAGGGGCTTGGAGCAACCTGCTCTAGTGGAAGGTGTCCCTGCCCGGGGCAGGGGTTGGAGCTGGAGGAGCTTTAAGGTCCCTTCCAACACAAACCATCCTGTAATTCTATGTTTCTGAGGGTTATGGTCCTGCTTCGCACCATTTGCAACTTCTCCCATTACAGAACACTTGTGTAACACTAGAAAACTAACTAAAGACACCTAAATATATTACTCTCTTGCTGGTCAGACTAACCATGCCTGGCACATAACTAGAGGAAAATAATGTTTAAGTCTGGTAATAATTGTGATAAAAGATATTAGCTGTAGAGCCTTTTGCTGGTATTTATCTCAGTTTCATTAGACATTAGTGACTATTTTTACAGGAAATGCCTATGGAGAACCAGTTGTGCCTCTGGAAAGCTGCTGGCTAAATGGATGGATTCCCTCCCTCTGCCTCCCCAGAAGTGGTAAGGCACAAGGGAGCACTTGGTGGTCTGATGTCACTAAATAACCTCATTATCTTTGTTTCTTTTTAAGAAGAGAGGTTGTTAGTTCATTTAAGTGACGCTGTAATACTCAGAGAAGTGGTTTCTGGGGGCAGCGCTTGCTTCTGCCCCTTTGAAATCAATAGGCCATATTCAGATCTAAGTGTCCAGGACAAGGATTATCACAGCCCTCAGAGTTGCAGTTACGTTTTATAAAGCATGTGAGGATGGGACAGCCTTGTCCTGCCCTACCAGTGTAACTGTCTCCTAAATATCACACTTACACTGAAATATGCCTTTCTTGCGCACTGTACCAGATAGCTACTTTCACACTGGTGAGCTGTCTAGAAGGGAGAATGTTAATTTACTCTATATTTAAATATCTCTAAAATATGCATGTTATTAATTTTGCCTTTTCTCTCCTTTTATTACACCCCAAATAAAAAGAGACATCTCCTATACACTTTCTATATTTTAATCACCTCTGAAAGCTTCAATTAGTATGCAACAAATAAGATTTGACAGTTTTACTAATATTAGAAGATGGGATTGAAACAATGCAAAGCAGGAACAACTCACAGATATATTCTGTGGCTCTTCGAAATATGTACTTGAAGTATGTTCTTGAATATATATGACCACAGCTTTAAAACTGTGCCCATCATTTTCTTGATGATAGAGTTATCATTTTCTTAGCAATTAGTCAACCACCTCAAATAATGAGCTATGAGACACTGAAATGGGGAATTCAGAGCATGCAGAAGCTACAGAACATCCACACTGTGTAAAGCTCAGGAGGGACACATTTACTATTGAGAAACCTATTGCTGTGCAAGTGGAAGGTTAAACACAGGAGATCATGTAGTGATTCTGCAGCTCTGACACAGCACATCACTACGGTTTGTCATTATGAGGACAGTTCTGCTTTGCCACTGCTAGTAAGAGATGCTGGGATGTTCATGTACAGCAGAGAACCTGGGTTATTAAAAGCCAACATGAAGCTTCAGAAATGTACTTTCTTCATTATTCTGGCAATAACAGTTTAAAGCACTTCCTAACAAACTCTTAAGTGGCAGTGTTATATTATCCACAAGTGGTATTTTAGCAATCTGAAGCCTCTCAGCACTGTGTTCCCATGAAGCTTTCTATGGCAGGCAGGAAAACTGCCAACTCCTTAGCAAAGTGTGGGTTAGAGAAGTTGTGTTAGACTCCATTTGCAGTAATTGCAGGGGTAATTGAGAATAAAGACTAAGCAGATATAGGTCAAATCTCCTCTTTCAAGTAATTATGCATGATTCAGATGAAGGGTATAATAGTACAGAGATAGAAGTGTATGTAAATTCTGGAAGTAATTTCCTAGAGAAAATGATTATAAGGTTAACAGTAGTTTAGTGTCCTAAAATTAGAGATTATTTTAAATTCAATGTATTTGGCGGATAATCTATCACATAGGAAAATATATCACCTTGTTAGAAGCAATTTAGGAACCAGAAAGCCTTTTTGATTACTGTGAATGGCTCTAAAAGAAAAAACATCTCCTAGCTGCTGTCCATGACATGGCTTAGCACACAGCTCAGGCTGGTAGAGCAGCAAGGCAGAGGCAGCGCTGCCCACTGCTCTCCAGGCATCACTCCTGAATTAAATCATGTTTAAGGAGGCAGAGCCAGGGGCCCTTCAGGCCTCACGCTCACACTTCACCATCTCAGCACTCGGGTCCCCTTTGCAAAATGAAATTCCT
>NW_009911375.1:5959-13105 GCF_000696875.1 Nestor notabilis | reverse complement strand
CCCTTAAGCCATCCCAGCTCTCCTGCTCACTGCCATTCTCCTCGCCCGCCGCTGGGCTAAAGAAACCCTTTGCCAGAATCACACAAAACCATGCAGGAGATGAGCACCTCACAGCTGCTGGTAGTGTGTGAGGAGCTGAGCATCTGCAGGGGTTCTGAGCCATCTTTGGCCGCTGTCCTGCCCATGGGGCAGTCAGGGTCCCCTTGGCCGCCCCTCGACTGGTTGCTTTGCAGGACCAGGCTCACAACCACACCATTCTTCACCAAAAGGATGGTCAGGCATTGGAATAGGCTTCCTAGGGGAGAGATGGAATTGCCGTCCCTGGAAGCGTTCACAAACTGTGTAGGTGAGGCCCTTACTGACGTGGGTTAGTGGTGGCCTTGGCAGTGCTGGGGAATGGTTGGACTTGATGAGCTTAAAGGTCTTGTCCAACCTGGTTGATTCTGTGATTCAGGCAAATGAGAACCACGGGCAGAGCTGGGTGAAGACACGCAGCCCCATGTGTGTCCTGGGCTGCTGGACGGGCAGGGTGAGAGTCCACCTACAAGCAGACTCTGTGCCATCCAGAGTGAGCTCTCCGCTTACGGGTGGTTGATGACAACTTCTTATGGTTACCAGAGGAAAGACAAACAAAGTGACCATGAAGGAGGAGGCTGCTGTGCTCTTAGGTCACAGGACACAGATCTGGAAAGCTCTGGCTGGAAAAGGAGAGGAAACATCTCTTGTAGAAATCCCTGTCTGATAGTTGTGGGCTGCAGCCACTGCAGGAAGGAATAACGGAACTGCCAGGTTGTACAAATTCCAGTCCTTTGGTGAGCTGAGGGAAGGCTCTGATGTTCACTGTCAGTACCGGATCAGATATAACCTCTGCTCGGGCTCTCCTCACCACGAGGCTCCTCACTGCCAGCCCTATCTCGGAGCCCATGGCCCTTCCCTGCTCTAATGACCCTAACGAGGTGTGGATCTGAGGAGGGGCTGAGAGTGCCAAGAGGAGAGGACACCCTGGTGCATGTTAGGCTCGTATCTCACACACCAAACCAGCCCCAGTTGTTTCTGCTGCTCAGAGCTGATATCAACAGTCCCTGGGCAGCAGTGATGCAAGAAATGCAGGATTCTATTGGGGTTTTTGTATGTTATTATCAAGTCATCACGGGCTGGTCAGATTTCTATTACTTTTACAGCTGAAGAGCATTGCAGCCTGTGCAATAGACTCTGACTTGTGATTCAGTTCTCTGGCTGAACTTGTGTTTTAAAATCCAGTTTCTATTTCACATACTGTTCATTGGTCAATGCACGACACGGGTCATCCCTGGGTTTTATGTGGATGAAGCTGGATCAGTGATCCCCCAGTACCTCCACCTCCAAGAAATGGTCCGTGTGCTCCCGGGAGATGGTGAGTAGTACATGTTAGTAGTTATAGTAGAAAGTTTGACAAAACATTTGCCTTTTATGTGTATGTATATTATATATGTATAAAGAAGACAACAACAGGAGAGCTGTCAGACTAGTATACAAACTAATAAGGTTAATTACAAACATTTTTCTGTCAATAAGAACCAGTCTCAGCTTGAAATAGATTAAAAGGAACATACAATGAGATTTAAAATTCAGACAGCTTTTCAGCTAAAAGGTGGCCATCACAACTTGTGCTATCATTTTTGGAATAACCAAATATTAATTCTTCTATGTATTTATTTCAAACTGCGTGTGCTGTTATATGACATTTGATCTCTAATTGGGTTTTTTCTTCTTTCTCAGCTTCTATTTTCCTTTTACTAACTGCAGAGACATAGAAACCCGTGGTTGATGTCAGTTGGGTGTCTGCCATGGCATTGAACGTCAGCATGAGACCTTGCATAATGTCCCTGTTCCTACTGCTGTGACACAGGAACAGAAACAGGTCAGGTCATCAGTCTCTTTATTTTCTTCATATTATTTTAACCAGCCTATTTTGATCTCCATTTAAGACCTAAGTAAATTGTTGATGGATTTTGATGGAATAAAAATACTTCTGATATGCGGAATAGATTCCTCTGCCTCTTCAGAGTTAAACTGTTATTTATATTCTAGATTAAAAACTTCAGTCTCTTGGTGCCAGCACTAAGGTCTCCATGAGTTTTCCTGTAAAAGTTTATTTTTCTGCCTATATGTCTCAATAACATTTCTAGAAGTTGTGATGTATTCCTTACACCATGTGTCTGTGTGGATTGTGCTGCTTCACGAGCACAGTTTTGCCTCTGAAACAGCAAATATATGCTTCCTTTCGCCCCAGAATGAGTTTAAACATATATTCAATCTTCGAGTCAAAACAGCAGGGACTAGCAGCTAGTTCTAGCCAAGGATGATTGGTTCAGTCTTGCTCAGAAAAGGCTTGGACTCAGGCTTTGCCCCTCACTCCTGATTCCTTATGGAGACATGATGATGTTGACTATCAGGTTCAGAAGTGGGTCTCCTGCATGCTCTGTAGTGAACTGTAAGTGAATTTGAAAAGGTAACTGACAGCTAAATTTGCCAATTCACTTTGTTCCTGTGTGGTTTAGTAGCCTCATCTGCAAAACGGGAATAATGTGTGTTATCATTTCACAACAATGGATTGAAATTGGTCTGTATGAGCTAAACGTGAAGATGGTTACTCTCTCTTTAGAAAGAATGCTTTGATTTGGGGTAGTTCTTTATTCCTATTGAATTCTTCTGTTTCAGAATGCTCAGCTCCAAGGGGTTTTATTAAACTCATCTGTCAGAAAAGAAATACTTTCTGGAGAACAGTGGATCGCAGAGGATGTGTTAGATGAATGTGTGCATATTATGTCCATAAATGTTTGTTAGAGAAATTATTCCCAACTGATATGACAAAGATATGAAAAATTAGATCACAAATCTCATTAATGCTACAGACACTGAGGGAGAAATGAAGCCAATTAATGTTGATAGCACTTGTCAGAAGAATGTCATGCTTCTCTTCTTGATGCCAGTCACATACCCTGAGCTGAACAACTCCACAAATGATGACTTTCCTCTCATCAAGAGCGAGCTTGGGTGGGTAATGAAGGAAATTCCTGGTTTCTATTACTTACACTGAATTACCTCAGTTTACCTGGTAGATGTCATGTTAAAGTTACGAAAGGGAGCGGAGGCACCAGGGACAGGGCTCACTGACCTTGCAGAACCCCTCCACTCTTGTCTTCTGTGAGTACTTAAGTGGAATTAAATATCAGGCTGTTCTGTTACCATGGCAACTTTGCTTTTCATGGAAAAAAGTAGTATATGGCTTGTGTGTTGAGCACTCTGTGGCTGTGGCTGTCAAGCACCATCCACTTCGGCACTGGGACAAACGAAAAAGGGAAACACATGCAGTTTGGATGAAGAAGGAACTTTTCCACCTGAGAACCAAAATAGAAAACTGATGGAAATAGTGAAAAATATCAGACTAGAACTTTTATTTCTGTGTGGAGGTACGTAGGAGGCTGTATACCTGTCTAAACAAGAGTTACATATACATACGTGGGACGAGCACAGGCACGCGGCCAGCAAGCTCTGCTGAGCTCTTGTGGATGCCCATTGAATCCAGGCAGCATCTGAAAGGTTTTTTTTCCACTCTATCTCAGTTTTGCTTTGGCTCCATGAGTCTGTGTAGCTGCAGCTTCAGGAGCCACAGTTTGCTGCTCAAAGCAGGGGGAATTGGGTGAGGGTTGTGTTGCCGGAGGCCGGGAGACCTTCAGCCCATAGAAAAGGGCCATAAGTGAAGCAGGTTCCCAGCAGTGCTTGGAATAGAGCGTAGAGACTTTTACAGAAGAGAATGTGAGCATTTCAGTCATTGCTGTCTGCTCATAAACAAAATAAAGGGCAGGGAGAATTTCAACTGCCTGTGGTTTTGTCACTAGCAATGCCAAGGAAAAACACCGTCAGAGCATCAAAATCAGTTTTGAAGGGGAATGTCTAAACTGTGCAGTGAAATAAATGTATTTGATGTTAGTATTTTAGACTTTTAATCTCAAGGTAATTCTTGTTTAATTAAGTGAAGTCTTGAACAACAAAAAGAGTTAATAAAAGGGGGTAGGGGGCAAAGTGCCAGCGTAGGATGTGCTTTGTTAGGAATGGGCTTCTTCATTAGGAATAAGGTTGACCCTCAGCCACAGAGAGCAGAGGTACTGCCAGCTTCATGAGCACAAGGGATAGGTACAACATCCAGCCAAAAGATGAAAGGAGCCATTGGTGTATCATTAACTTGTTGACTTCTGACTACAGGATGCCAATGCATACTAAAGCTTCGTTTGTTTACGACTTTGATGTTACAACCTGCATCGTATCAATTATAAGGTTGAAATCATCCTCAGTGATTTATTCACATAATTTTAGAAGCTGTCTGCAAACAGATCATTATTTGCTAAAGTTTATTTATTATCCAATTTAACTTAGCTCAGTAGTCCACACTGAAAGAGAGAACTGCTTTATGTCTGTTACTTGATATCAAGGGGTAAATAAGGGGGCTTGCAATACTTGCTGCTCCCAGATTCAATATCTGCTGAAACAATCAAGTTAAACGGTTCATTTTAGTAAAAGGTATTTCATGTTATTTCAGTTTTCATCAAATTGCCTTGCCAGTAGCTTGAATTGCTGGGATAGCTAAAGCCCTCACATTATAAAAGAATATCTAGACCCCCAACATTTATACGAGCATATGAAGCCCAAGACATTGATGGATGTTACCTAACAAGTCTTTACGTTGCATTGTCACTGAAGAAAGCCCCTTCAAGGTTCTTTATTTGCTATGACACAAGGATGACATGGAAATGCTAATGTATATGTTTGTCATTTAATACAGATACAACATAACTGGTTATTTTAAGCAGCAAAATGAAGTCTTCAGTGCCTGCAAACTGAATCTGATTCTATGGAAGTTACTTTGCAGAAGTAGAATGAGATTTTCTGTTTTTATAAGCAGATGGTGAGGAGCAGCTTGTGGTCCGTGGTGGTCCATTGACATCCAGCACTGAGAGTTCATCTTCAGAATACCTCTTTAATACCTCTTTAATTGCAATTTTCATTCTCTGCAGACACATTAAAAACATCTATTTGCACGTGTACATTTAAAGTCACTTAGAAGCTTGCTGCTATTTTAATAACATTGGTTTATTAAACCCTTTTCTTAAATTATTGTCTCTTTGCCTTCATGACAGCTTACAACAAATCTGCAACCAACTGCTGGGATATCCTTAACCTGTTCCAGTAGGATCCATGTACCTCAACTGGATTCTTGCATTCACTAGTTAAGAAAAATGGTACGTCTCACAGCATCCCTGGGTGCTGAAATGGAAACACACATTTCTCTAACTTCAGCACCAAAATAGGTATTAAAGCAGGTGTTCTAGCTGAAATGTTCTCATAATGGCTTCCAGTTGGTTTTTTTTCCCTGCTTATTTTACAAGAGCCTGGATGAAAATCGGGAAGGAAATGAATGATAACCTTGTAGAGCAGCAGTGGAGCAGACAGGCTATCAGTTCAGGGACACCATTTGGTTTGGGTCTTTCATGTGGAATTAGGGTCATTACTGTGATTTAGTAAGAAACAGATGGTTTCTTACATGGTCTAGCGTGAGGTGTCCCTGCCTATGGTAGGGGGGTTGGAACTAGATGATCTTAAGGTCCTTTCCAACCCCAATCATTCTATGATTCTATATGTGCAAGTGTACACAGAAACTACAGAAAATGTAATTTTCAGAACTTATTCAGCAGTTGGCTATAACACACTTGCACTAAATTGGATTGTGGGTGAATAAAGGAGTTAATCTTGAATTCAGAGCTGTTGTCCTGCTCTGTGTTCAGTGGGAAACACACAGCCTTTTTGTTTTGCTTTTGCAACTTACTCAACAAATATTTTGGCATGCCTGTCTGTTGTGCTGCCTTAATCTCCCTTTCTACTGCACAGGAATTAGCATTTGCAATGTAGTCACCAGGGGAAACAAAAAAGGCTCTGCACCGATTTGAAATGTAATGCCTAAGAGAGAACTTTATGCTGAGTCAGCATAAAGTGCATTTAACAGATAAACTCATTGCCTGCATATAATTTAATAGAAGATATGGCAACTAGCGTGTTGGTACTGCATCAGGAAAGATGTAAGACTTTAATGGACCGTCAGATACTTGTTTCTGTGGCGTGGTTTCTGCAGGCAGCAGCACACCCAGGGCAGCCACAGGAGGATGGGTGTAATGGGAACTAACGTGTGTAACTCTGGCATGGTTTGCTGTTTGCTGTTCTCTTCACTGGCAAAGTGCAAGACCTGTCATGTGTCAGAGTAATATTCAAGCTGACAAAATTTGCTTTGCCACAATTTCCTCTTCAGGTACCAATTCCCCATCTCTTGTATTAATTTATCCCTGGATTTAACCCAGTTTTACTCTCATTCTCTGACTACATTACAAATGCTTTTGTAGTGTCCAGAGAAGCTGTGGCTGCCCCATCCCTGGCAGTGTTCAAGGGCAGGTTGGACACAGGGGCTTGGAGCAACCTGCTCTAGTGGAAGGTGTCCCTGCCTGTGTCAGGGGGTTGGAACGGGATGAGCTTTAAGGTCTTTTCCAACCCAAACCAGTAGGGGATTCTATGGTTCTATAATGCAGGTGCTATCCAGGCTGAGCTCAGAAAATGCTCTGCTTCCTCTGACCTGCTTCTTTTGCATTTAACGTCAAGATTTTTAATTACCCATCATGTCTGTGTCATTTAAGACTGGTGCCCTGAGAGCAGCCAGCAGCCACGGTGCATTACCTGAGCGCTGAGCACAGGCACGCTGGGCACCTTTCATTGGGTCAAACGAGTAGGAAAACGTTGGGTATGTTTTTACTTTTTCTGACATAGCTAAAGCATCTTATAGATAAAGAGACGATATGCCTCTGACATTGCTACTGCTCATCTGGACTAGAGTGATCCGTACGGAATTAGATGCAGATTTTCTGTTCTGCACATATGGAGGATGGAGCCAGGAGGGGGCTGGTCTCTGCTCTCAAGGAACAAGGGATGGCACAAGAGGAAACGGCCTCAAGCTGCCCCAGGGCAGGTTTAGCTGGAGCTGAGGAACAATTCCTTGCCCAGAGGGTGCTCAGGCATTGGAACAGGCTGCCCCGGGACGGGCTGGGGGCACCGGCCCCTCCAAGG
>NW_009911375.1:0-5908 GCF_000696875.1 Nestor notabilis | reverse complement strand
AAGGTTGGGCTGGATGAGCTTGAAGGGCTTTTCCAACGTGGGTGATTCTGTGATTCTATATTGAACACAGAAAAAAAAATAGTTAATGGTTAAATACTTAAAAGAGCAAAGTTACAACAGAAAAAATGGTGCTTTAATTGGAAACATCAAACAAGCTTAAGTGTAAGTGAAATCACATTAGTCCAAAGCAGCTGATGGCCACAGGGTTATAAAGGTGCAGTACTGGACCCCGTGGAGACACAACCAGAGCATCACCTCTGCCAGCAAAAATCAATACTGAAAGATTTGCAGCTTAAGTAGGCTGGATATAATGTAAGTAGCAGATCCATACGAGGGGGAAAGCAGCCTTAGCTCTAGCCCAGTGATTGCACTAGTAACTGGCTGCGATTTCCCCACACCCGTATGAGTTTTAACAGCAGAACAATTTTATTCTCTTGCATGAGGATCTCTACTAGGGCTTTTACTGGTATGGCTTCCTTGGAGGGGGAAGATCATGCCCTGACTGCTGTACTTGCCATTGAATTCAAACCTCTTTATTTTTTCATTAGAAAAAATACTAATGAGATGCCTGTTCTGTTCTCTCAGTGCAGATGAATGAGCTCTCTAAGTTATAATACTGAGAAACATAATGACAGTCTCTAATCAGATTTTTTCCCTAATCCATCCCTATACAGGTTTAAAATAATTACCTCTAAAAAGCCAACAAAAATACCCACTCAACACATTTCAATGATTAAACATCACTTCCGCTTGCCCTTCATTTTTCACTCTTGGGATGAGTTATCTATATCTTTTTACTGGCCTGAGATCTAAATCATAGAATCATAGAAAGACCTGTGTTAGTTCCTCTTAGCCTAACCCAATGCATCTGGAATGCCATATTCAGCCCATAAAGAGTGTGGTTTCTCACAAAGCAGTGCTGGGTAGATGTCTTGCATGGCCAGCATCAAAGGACCAAATCCTGGGAGACACCAGACTCTCACCTATGGCCAAGCCATGCACATTGTGTCCCTCTAAGAGACGAATAGAATATAGAACCAGCATTGATCACCAGTCATGACTGGCAGGAGTTTTTCTTCCCAGGGAAAGTTTGGGAAGCAGCACGCCCCTTGCCAAGCCTGACCACCTTTTGGAATTGGGAATTTTCACCATGAAAAATAATCTCACTTCCTAAAAGAAGATTTTTTTAAAATGGGTGGCTGTTTTGGGGACATTTGTGCCCATTTCTGCTTTTTAGTGTCTATTAATCATAGTTTTTATTTATTACCATGCAGCCCGTGAGAGCCACAGCCTGACAATTTAGGCTGTTCTGAGAAGCAGTCACAGGGACTGTGGTTTATGAGTGGTTTGTATGATCAATTTTTACTTTTCAGCTGAGATAATGGGCACTTTGCATAGAGAAATTATAACCAGAAACACCCTCCCCTATCGGCACACGGAATGGCCATGGCTTTTATTGCAGGAGCATGTTATTGATTTTGCAATGCTCTGCTCAGAGCAATGGGTCTAATTTTGCCTTACCTGGAAGGTGAACTTATCCCACAACTCATATTCATGATTTAACTTCCCAGAACCATTTTGCTGGCTTCATCGCACGTGATGTTCAGAGTGGTTTTATGCCCATCTGACTTTGTAAACACAGCATAAAATCGACAAAAAAAAGAGGCAGAATGTGACATCAAGGGCTTTAAATGTGTATTTATCTATGTTAGTGAAAGGAAGCAGGAAAGATGCTCAGAGTCTGAAGCTGTTCAATATTTCTAACTGGGGATAACGTACCTGAAGGAGTCTGAGAAGGTGCCACCACTGCGCTCCCAAGAGCTTCACGAGCCTCTGCTCTTACAAATGCTCCTTTCTCCAACCTGTATCCTGTCCTCTGTGCAAACATGTTATGAAATCCAGGACGTGAAGATGGAGCTGAGGCGGGGCAGGGCTGGGTCCTGTGAAGGGAAGGGTGCAAATACATCAGATCATTCTTATATACCCTTTGCACCATGACTGATGTGGTACCTCTTGAGTTTAAGCTCTAAAGTCAATAAGGAATAAACTGGCGTTTCTTCAACATGGATCAGCAGATGCCTACATTTACATACAAACAAATACTTGGTTAAAAAGTGGAAAAAAGCTCCTAAAATATGAAACTATATTTCTGCATAAGAAAATTAAGGAAGGAAAAGCTACTGTAGATGATCTGTCTGCTTTGGGGGTGTAAATGAGTACTTACTCTTTCCAATATTACTCTTTCCAGTATAAATTACTTTCTCTCTTATTTTTCAGTTTGTTATAACCATAACTTTATTTAAATGTAGCTTTTCTTTCCAGTGTGACTGCAATGATTTCGTAAAGAACGTATTTTAATAGCTTGGCTATAAGCTCAGGATTTCTCTTTGCTTCTATAATTGCTTCTTAATTATTTTCCAATCTCTGAAACAACAGTTTTCACAGTTTATTAAAAAGCTTTTTTGAAAGCATTACCCTAAGGCATTGTCAACATTTTATTACTATCACTAACAGCCAGCACAAATGAATAATCAGCAGCACGGGTAGCTTGTGTCAGGCACATGAAAACTGTTCGAGGCTTCTATAGAAACTAAACTAAGGTTTAATGTCAGGCTGGAGCTGTTCTCATGCAGGGACACAAACAAACTTCTGCTACCTGGTGCCTGAACCCAGCTCCATCCATACATCTTGGAGAGGAAATGTGGGGTCTGCGAAAAGGACCCTGCATGGGCAGAAGCCAGGCTGCGCTCAAAGGCTATTCCTCTTTTCGTTTAGCATTGATGTAAATGCTCTTTGCCTCTACAATCATCAGTTTTGCCCTGATCCTCCTCTTGCTGGTTGTCTTGTTGCCACCCTCCAGCTACAGTGGCTGGATCAGGAATCTCATACGAGAAAAACCACCATGTTGGGACGCTCAGAAATACATCCTGTAATTCCCTGAGAAAAGTGGGAAAAAGGAGAAAAAAGGAGGGGGCGGGGGAATGGGGAGAAAAAAGGAGGGGAAAAGGCAGGAAAAAGGAAGGAAGGGAAAAAGAGGAGATAAAAGGGAAGAAAAAAGAGGGGGGGGAAGGAAAGTAAAATAGGGAGGAAAAGGGGGGGAAGAGGGAACAAAAGGGAAGAAAAGTGGGGGGAAAAGGAGTGAAAAAAGAGGAGGGAAAAAGGAAGGGGAAAAGGGGGGGAAAAGGGGGGGCAAAGAAGAAAGACAAAACAAACCAAGCAGCAGTTTCCTTTCTCCCTGGCTTTGCTGCCACTTCACAGCTATTTTCCACCCAGGCGCTGGTTTGGATTTGTGCCACCTGAGCCCCAGCGGCTGCACATCAAGGTCACTCCTTTGCCTGTTGCAGTATAGATCCTCTGAAGGACAATAAATAAAGGAGATTCCTCAGGACAGCACTTGGTTAGGGTTAAACCTGTGTTTGCAGTTCCAGCCAGGACTGCTGCTAAATTCTTCACTTGCTTTTTTAACATAAACCACAGCAGCGAGGCAGATCCCCCCATTGGCCATGCTGGTGGCGTGCAGCAAGGTCCCTGTGCTCAAGTACAATAAACGTTTAAATAGCTCCATCCTTGCCAGTGGGTCATTTGAACCAGCAAGAATGACCTGCAGAAACCAGGAGACAGGAGCTCACTGTTTCTTCACGGGACTTTTAGGGATCGATTCCCTCTTGTACCGTCTACTGTCTGCATGCAAGCAGAGCACGTTGCCTTCTCAAGTGAGCCATCGTACTCAGTGATGTTCTGATTTATAGATATTCAAACAAACACCACGCTCTGTGCCTGTTCTACATATGAATTTTGAAACCACAGCTCACCTAAATTTTAAATAGAAGAGCAGAAAAACTGTTCCTGTGCAGGGATCCCCAAACTTCTCACCTATAAATAACTAATACCCTTTTCCCCATGTGTTTCCTTGGAAGTTAGAAATCTCAACAACACTTCAGTTCTGACTTTTCATCCTAAAACCTAAGCATAAAAAGAATCAACAAATGAATTGGGACTGTTGTGACAAACGAATCCCGTTACATATTAGAGCTAAAATTTTGCAGGAAAAGATTAATTTTGCCAAATCTCCCAACGTAAGAAAACATGGAAAAGTTCAAAATTTGTCTCTAGCATAAAATGTTTCTTCAAAACAGGGTGAGAAAGTAAGGATGAAACAAAATGGTTCTGGATTATCAATTCATTACTGGTTTTAAGCACCTCATTTTTTCTCATGGCTTAATACAGGTAATATTTTCTTTTGAGACTGCCCTCCTGCACCCAAATGCTCTTGAGGAACACGTCCAGCCTTAACTACACATCTGTGCCACTGCATGGCTTTTACTTATGAATGTCCTTCAGAGTCCCACCAGCATCTAGAGACTTCGGGAGTAGAGGGAAACAGGTAGAAGAGGACAAAGCCTGCTGAAACAAAAGCAGGGGCTGCAGCACCATTACAATAAAAGCCATCAGTCCCTCTTCCTCTTCTCTCACAACACTGGTATTTTTAATGTAAGATAGATTAGAAACAGCAATTGTGTGTTTATACAGGTGGGAAATAAACATTTTGCTTATATCTTCTACCTATCTTCTCATAAACTAAATCACATAAGTGATTCCTACTTTACCTTCATCAGCCATGAGCAGTGTATTGCCTGGATATAAAACTTTACCTTTAATACTTTGATTATAAATTACTGAAAGAAGAATTGCTGCCTTGAAGGCATTATTAGCTTTAGTGAACTAGAAGTTTTCCTCCTTAATGCAAAGGCAGGAAGGGATCCTCACGTCTGGAGCAGGATACAGAAGCTTGGTTATTAGGTAGCAGAATAATAAACCCAGGGTTGTTGCCAGGAGCACATTGTACTGAAATGCATGTGCAAGGAAAGAGGATTCCCTGCTTGGATATGGTGTTCTAGGGAGCAGGTTGTGCTAGGTTTAAAATGTGTGATAAGCACGTAGAAAGTAAAGCTTGGAGTTTCACTCATACTGTGAAGGTAGGTGGAATAAACAGAATAGTCCCATGAATTTATGGTGGCATGACAAGGTCACATATAATTTACTAACGAATCTGCAAATTAGCTGCCCTGGAGCTATAAAGAGGGATTTACTAATGGTTCACCAGGGGTGTGAATAATGAAGATGAAGATGAGGTTGAAGGCCAGGCTGGATGGGGCTTGGAGCAACCTGCTCTAGTGGAAAGTGTCCCTGCCCATGGCACGGGGCTGGAACTTGGTGAGCTTTAAGGTCCTTTCCAACCCAAACCATTCTTGGATTCATTCTAGGATTCCATTATGCTTTGTTGCCTGCTTTTCACTTTCTTTATGCTATGATGGTGAGAAGGAGAAGACGTTTGAACATTGCATCATTCTACTAACACTATTCAGCAATGAAGCTAACAATGATATCATGATAGTTTTGTTTGGTTTTCTTGTGGAATTTTAAACAACTTGTCACTAGTTACAGTAATGAAGCTAAAAGAAATAGTGTTCTGCAGAAATAGCTGCCAGTGAAGACTTTTCATGGGCCAAAGCCAAGCCCTGGGTAAAATTCAGGTCTGGGTTGGCAAGGATGAAAGACAGTCTTCCAGGCCCATTGGCTTAAATCAGTTGTTGACAGGAGATCATTTGAACACCTAAGATAGTTCCCAAAAAGTGGGCATAGAAATCTGCTTTTAAGAGTTATAGCTTGAAAATGTCTATGAAAAGTCTCATCAACACCACTGGACAGAGCCAAGTTTTTATGTTTAGGTGAAGCACTCTTAAAATGCAATGTTCTGCCTCCAGGACACATTAAAATGGTTGGCAAAATACCTGCTCTCAATAATGAAGAGATACTTCCTTTTGTGGCATTTATTATAAAGCTTGCGTGCAAGTTATGCAATTGTATTGTGTATAACTAATGTTTATATTTATCATTATATTATATT
>NW_009911374.1:16393-30917 GCF_000696875.1 Nestor notabilis | reverse complement strand
CAAATGTTATGGACAGTGGCCAAGCAACTTCTTCTGCCAGCTCCTTCAGGACCCGCGGATGGATTTCATCAGGTCCCATGGACTTGTGGCCGTTCAGGTTCTCAAGGTGGTCTCGGACCTCATCCTCTCCTACAGTGGGCCTAAGGTCTTCATCCTCATTACTAAGGGCTCAGACATTTCTCATGTGCTGAAGATCATTTCTCATGTGCTGAAGTGCTTTAAAATTCAGTAAGTTTTCCAAAGTTAGAAAATTTTAATAAATCTTTCATAGGTATATTATTTTAGTTCATGGCTCAGAGGAATAAGACTTTATAGGCCATTTACATGCCATAATCACAAATGCAAATTAATTTAATTTCTTCCTCCCATGCTCCCTTGCTCTTACTTGCTCCACTTTTAAAAACTCTATTACAAACTTCCTTTTTCAAAGAAAATAAGGATCAGGAACTCTCCATTTTTTCTCACATAGTCAGGCTTCATAACACGGTAAGTACAGCATTTATGGTGCTTTTTCACTTGGAACTCTAATTTTGCCCTCTTTTGACTCCTTGAATTGTCTTTATAATACTTAAATCACAAGTTAGTATCCAAAGACATATACTAGATAAAAAATTTGTCAACAAACAGCTCTGTCTCACAGTCTAATCTGACAAAATTTCTCCTTCATTCAGTGTTGTTTGGCCTGAATAAACAGCATTGCAAAAAGAGACAAAACAATCTTTAAAGGAGCATAGATTACTGAAAACTGAAAATGGGTAATCTAAAATTACCAGATGAATAAAAGATATTACAGTCATAAATATGCAGTTAAAACTACTTGATTTGCAGCTTCCTTGATAATTTCCAATTAAACATCTGAATACTCTCAAACATATTAACATGTCAATAGGAATATAATTTTATGTTCATTCTTTATCTAAACTTGTGTTTGTTACATGGCAACCTAATTTCACGTTCATTATCCTATCTTTAGTTTTGAAGTGTTGTGTGTACTTTCAAGTTCACTTATTTACATGGTCTCTAATGATAAAGCTAGTGTAAGTACTATCAATGAAGCAAATAGTATTGCCTACAGGTATATAAGTATGTAGATAGATAGATCCAAGGACAGTGAAGTTCTGCTAGAGTTCTCTGAAATTTAAAATGTTTGTCTAGTTAATGCTTTATGTCAACAACAAATTACAAAGTTGATATTAATGAGGCATTCAAATAGAAGTTATAAGATGGAATAATGCAATGCTTTAGGACATTTTGTTTTAGAAAAATGGTCTTTGATTAGACTCCTAAATGGATTAGTAAGAACAGCAAGAACTGTTGGTTAAAATCAGGAAGAAAATTGTTACTAGAACATGAACATTGGCAACAAATATAAGACAAAAACCACAACAGAGAAAGATTATAAGGTTAAAAAGAACAGCTGGAGTTAAACATAGTCTGTGGACGTTTCAATATTCAGTCTACACTTCGAATCGTATTCTCTTAAAGTCACTGAAAACCAGACTGGATTTCAGTAACATCCAGATGAAATATGTAAATGAAATCTGTAAAAAAATAATACCCAAACACGTTGAAATAAATAAATAAACAAAGTGGTACTGACACTCTACATCAAAGCAGCCATGTAACTGTGTTTGCTTCAGCTGGAATAGAGTTAATTGTTATTATAGTAGCTAGCATGGAACTATGTTTTGCATTTGTGCTGAAAATAATGTTGATAATACAGGAGCGTACTATCAACAGAAAGTTGGGAGGAGACACAGCTGAGATAGCTGACCCCAGCTGACCATATGATATCTTTGTGACATGGACAGTGTGATTGAGTGCGCCCTCAGCAAGTTTGCCAATGACACCAAACTATGTGGTGCTGTCAACATGCCTGAGGGAAGGGAAGCCATCCAGAGGGACCTTGACATGCTTGAGAGGTGAGCTAGTGCAAGACTCTTGAAGTTCAACCAAGCCAAGTGCAAGGTCCTACACCTCGGTTGGTGCAATCCCAGGCACAGCTACAGGCTGGACAGAGAAGAGATTCAGAGCAGCCCTGTGGAAAAAGACTTGTGGGTGTTGGTTGATGAGAAACTTAGTATGAGCTGGTGGTGTGCACTCGCAGCCTAGAAAACCAACCATATACGGGGCTGAATCAAAAGAAGCATGACCAGCAGGTTGAGGGAGGTGATTCTTTCCGTTACTCTGCTCTTGTGAGAACCCACCTGGAGTATTGCATCTTCTGGGATGCCCAGTACAAGAAAGACAAGGATCTGTTTGAGAAGGTCCAGAGAAGGGCCACGAGGATGATATGGGGGCTGGAGCACCTCACGTATGAAGACAGGCTGAGAAAATGGGCTGTTCAGCCTGAAGAAGAGAAAGCTGCATGGAGACCTCATAGCAGCCTTCCAGTATCTGAAGGGGGCCTACAAGGATGCTGGAGAGGGACTCTTCATTAGGGACTGTAGTGATAGGACAAGGGGTAATGGGTTCAAGCTTAAACAAGGGAGATTTAGGTTAGATATAAGTGAAAGTGGTGAGGCACTGGAACAGGCTGCCAAAGGAAGTTGTGAATGCTCCATCCCTGGCAGTGTTAAAGGCCAGGTTGGATGGAGACTTGGGTGACATGCTCTAGTGTGAGGTGTCCCAGTCCATGGCAAGGGAGGGTTGGAACTAGATGATCTTAAGGTCCTTTCAAACCCAAACCATTCTGTGATATCATGCTTAGCAATAGAAATAGGGGGACCCTGGAGGGGACGGCACTGCTCAGGGACTGGCTGGGCACAGGTCGATTGGCAGTGAACAATTGTTCTTGTTTTTATTTGTATAACTTGTCTTTCTAGGGTTTTATTTCTCTTACAGCACCACCCCCTTCCTTTTAATTGCTTTTTTTTTTTTTTATTATTAAACTGTTTCTATCAAAATGCATGAGTTTTCTCACTTTTACCCTTCTAATTTTCTCCCCCCATCCTGCCCAGGACGAGTGAATGAGGACAGTAATCATCCATGCATCTAATCTAGTTTGCAATAGTCTATTCTTTGGATATAATTTGCAGCTGTGTATACTATGAAAAATTAAAGCCCAGTACAAATTTGAGTACTTTCACTATGGAATATAACCTTGATTTTTATACTCAATACTTATCTAACAACACCTGAAGAATTAATTGATGAGGTAAAATTCTATAGTTATTAACAAACATCCAGTTCATGGCATCCAGTTCATGGCATCATGGCATATATACATAGTGTGTATATGTATATACAGAAGAGAAAAAATGCAAGTAAAATTATAAATAAGGATAAAATTTATTTACATTTGTATTTGTTATGGAGATGCAGATACGATTATTCATGTTTATATTGTAGCTTTTTTTGCTTAAAGTTCACAAAGAAATTTGCAAACCTGTCATTATTTCCTTGCCCATCATGAACAATAATGTGCTTAAGAAAAATACTACAGATTGATACGTGAACAAGCCTGTTTCCATACGAAAGGTGACATATGGGGTCTCGGTTTCCTCTTACTTGGTAGGAACTGAAAGCAAGATAATGAAAGTAAAAAAGTGCTGCAACGGTACAACAGCAAGAGAATACAAGGACAAAATAACATCTGTACTGGGAACCAAATTTTCCCCCTTTATTATAAAATCTTGAATGCACATGACTACACCAATAACTATGGATCTGAACAGTTAAACTATTTGAAATTAAAAATCTGAAACGTGATTTCAAGTAGTTGAACTATTTCAATTCTAATTTTAAAGAGATCTCCAAACTTATTTGAATCCACTGACTGCAGTGTTTTCCTCTTCCCAGAAGCAGAAAAAATTAAAATCTCATTCAAATATCCTCCAATTGCATTTTTCAACTTTGTTTCATTTTGTTTCAAAATGTCCTTTTTGTCAGGAATAGGAAAGCAATGTAAAATCTTATTTATAAGGTTTGCTATTGGTTCCTTCCTAGAATTTTAAGTTATTAGCTGAATTTTGATTTATACTTCTTTCCATTAATAGAATTATCTGCTGTAACACAAAGTGGGCAAGTCAGATCAAATTCGAAGTTTATGTTCTCTGCTTTCAGTTTTGATGGATTATAAAGAACATTATTGATCCATTGAATTTCATGTATACAGTGAATGTTTAGAAACACATAGCTAGATACGTTACCTGAGCATTCTTAGACTAATATTTTGCAAAACTGACCTCTGTGGTCACATTTGGAACTAAATGGACACATGAGCGATCCAGGACTCATGTTAATAGCAAGAGTCTGAGTTAGGCACCAAGGCCTAGTGATAAGGTTATTTAAAGAATATTTGCAGCTGTGGAATGAGGGAGTTAGCTTGAGAAAGACAACTCCTGGTTAGGCAGCAAGAAACTCTGCATACTTTAGGACTGATAAAGCCTTCGCATGTACTGAAAGCTTAAGCCTATCATGAGCTGTATTTATGTGCGTGCATTAGTGGACTTAGCCAATTGGGATTGTATAGAGTTCACATGGACAGTTAGAAAGGTTATATAAACAGCTATTCGGGCTCAATAAAGTGTCAGCATTTAATCATATTGGTTGTCGTGTTGTCCGTATCTCCTGCAGACCTCCTGGTCAATGAAATACATTCCATTACAATATATATAAACCTTCTTAGTAATACCAAGTCATTACAGATTTTAAATTGAGTCCAACTTCCAAATATGCTTTAAGTGTTTATCTAGCCTAGTAAAGAAAGAGAGATTTTGAGCAGGTAGATAAGGTCCAGTTCTCCCAGCTATTCTGGGGAAAATACTGTTATTATAAACAATTGCTCAATTCCATATCAACTATTTAATTACTGCCATGAAGTCATAACAGTCAAACCCTAAAGTGGTACGTACTAAATTATGTGGTATTTCTCCTTATAATAGTCAGTATGAAATTTGGGTAATTCTCAGACATAAATTAATTAATTTTCACTGCACTGTATAAGATGGAGTGTCCAATATCTTAATTTCCCAGATGTCTATTGGATATGAAGGAATGCCACAGAGAATAAATATTCCCAAAATACTAATGTTCAGCCTGATGTGCTCTGGATCATATTTTAAGATCATCACGATTTTAGCACCATACTTTGCAGTACCTTTTTTTTCTTCTCCTATACCACCCCTGCAGATTTCAATAACTTTAGTTGTCTCCTAGAAAGACAATCATTTCTGTATAATTTATCCCAGTAATTAAGTCAGACATACAACATAAGTGATATGTAATAAATTATCACTTGTGAAATGAGAGGGTTAAATGACTTTCCTACTGTAATGCAGAAACTTTCCTATGGAGGAAGGGGTTAATTTTAGTTCTATATCTGTTCAGGAAGATATCATCTAAATTATTTTCTAAGAGCATATACTTCTTTCTATATATTCAGTAATTTCAACTTGACATGTTTTTGTTTGAGTTCTCATTGCAATTAACAGATGAAAAAGGAAAAAAAAAAAAGATACTTGACTACAGATGAAAACCTTCTATTTTAGCTTCTGTAGACTAAATAATTTAACTTTTCTTTCTCAGCAATAGGTCTGGAGGCCTCTTACCAGCATCCTCTTTTGAACCCTTTGCCTTTCATTCAGACAAACTTGTGAAGATGCAACGATCCTGACTGGAAGACTGTTGTACTTTGAGGAGTTGATGATCCACACAACTGACATAAGCAGGTATGTGCTGTGCTGCACTGCACATATCCCTCGACCTCCTGGACTGTGCTATGTTGCACATATTCCTTCACAGACGAGCCCAGCTAGCTGATGGTAATGGAAAAGCCTGGAGGCTGCACCCACTTGACAACAGCAGTCATGCCACTTGCTATCTTTATCTTTATCTTGAAGTGAAGCAACGCCTCAAATAAACATTCTTTTCTACCATAGTTCTTTTCAGAAGACCTTATGAAACCCCTGAAGACCACAATACCCACAAATGTCACCTAGGACAGGACCTATGCAGCATACCATTGCCACACTACAAGTCCATCTAATGCTGTATCAACTCAAGGTTCCCACCAACAGAATCATAGAATTATAGCATGGTTTTAGTTCAAAGGGACCTTAAAGATCATCTAGTTGCAATCCCCCTGCCATGGGCAGAGACACCTTTCACTAGACCAGGTTGCTCAAGTAGGGATGTAAGATTGTATAACTGGCTATTACCTTTTCTAGAAAGTTAACAAAGTACTTATCTTTCTTGAGAGAGTTTGTTCTTTTCTTGTGGCATTTAAAGGAACCAGTACCCATTGGTGCAAAACAGAAGAGGAGATATCAAATTTGTTAATAAAGTTTGCAGGGGCCAGGAATTGAAGATTGATAAATAATTGAGATTACAGATAAATAGTATTCTAAAGCTCAGTTTAAAACATCACAAGTATATGTTTTCTTATATGAACAAATGTAACTGTGCATCATACTTATGGAACCTAATCCACTGAGCAGTTGAAGAACATGGGGTCCTGAAAGTGATTGTCATGAGGTCTGGCAAATGGTCTTGAGTGTAGTAAAGTATGATGCAGTGTCAGACTGAACAAAAGGTTAGGAGTCACTCATGTAGGAACAGGAGAAAACAAAAGAAAAGGTAATTTTTCTTTGGAACTGGTGAGATATCTAGGATCATGCATCTGATACCTATAATTCAGGAGGTATGTGAATATCTGGAAAGAATTGTGACAGCCACTGAAAGACTGAAATGTGTACCTTACGGAAAAAGATTACAAAAGCTCTGTTGAATCACCAAAGATACAACTAAGGCACTGGCTTGATTACCTTCATAAGGAACTTTACTTTGAAAATAAAGTGGACAAAGATATAATTGACAAAGTAATAAGATATGATGGCTGAAGGATGGATTTACAGAGCTACCTTTCTACAACTCATTCTTGCTTTAACTGCCTTTAAATAAAGTTGTACAACTGTAAAGGTAGCAGAGGGCTTTTGCTTTTATTTTGAGCAAAAAGACAATTTACTAGTAATAAAAAGGTTCATTTTAGATTCTTCCGAAGTGGGAATTTTAAATTCTGACCATGTTTCCCTAAAGAAATACTCTGTGTATAACAGAAATTAATAGGGTGTGGACATATGCAGGAGAGACCTGGTAATTGTAATAGGTTTTCCTAACTTTATAGGCTATGATTGATTGATTTATTTATTTAAAATCTAATTTTACTGTAAGTAGAGCTCTGGTCCTTTTAGCAAAAGCTTTTTTCATTATAGGATCTTCACGCACACAAAAGTACCTTGTCTTTGTATGCATTTACACTTTTTGATTGACTTATCTGAGTTACAATTTTTGTATGATCTCTTCTTATAGAATCAGAATCATAGAATAGTTAGGGTTGGAAAGGGCCTGAAGATCATCTAGTTCCAACCCCCCTGCCACGAGCAGGGACACCACACACTAAACTATGTCGCCCAAGGCTCTGTCCAGCCTGGCCTTGAACACTGCCAGGGATGGAGCATTCACAACTTCCTTGGGCAACCCATTCCAGTGCCTCACCACCCTCACTGTGAAGAACTTCTTCCTTATATCTAACCTAAAGTTCTCCTGTTTAAGTTTAAACCCATTACCCCTTGTCCTACCACTAGAGTCCCTAATGAAGAGTCCCTCCCCAGCATCTTTGTAGGCCCACTTATAGTTACATAATTCAGTAGAATTGATCCATTCAAGAAGTAGGAAGGTTTATATGGCTTCTGGTAAATTGTCTGAGACTCAGAGTCAACACTGGAAAAAAATAACCCAGTGTTTCTTCATTCATTAATGTTTTCACTACAAATCAGCCACTCAAAAGTTCTCAAGTCCTGTTAGTCGAGAGCATTAATAATCAAAGATTGTTGGCAAGATTCATCAGAGATCATCCTGAAGATGTACAGAGTCTGTATTGTAAACTGAAGTCTCAGATAAGAAGGCAGAGCTAGGAAAAGGTAAAATGCAGCAAGAAACAGGACAAAGAATCACAGGGAAACACTTTTCAGTTTACCTAATGTAAACCAAATAAAAAATGGTTATTCACTTGTTAATAACATGTAATTAAGCCGCAATGTTGCTTGTTTCATAAACGTATTCTCTAATGTTAAACACTCTTAATGTATCATTTATTTCTTTGAATTAATTGGAAGGATGTTACACTTATGTTGCTTTCACATTTCATATTTCATTGTTTTTTGTAATCTTACAAATGGTAAGCATTAGGAAATTCACTTCAGGCCTGGAGCACCGTGCTAAAGACAGACTCCATTTTCTGGACATTTTCTGCAAATTGAACATTTTTTATTCTGTTCATTGAAACACAGCCCTGCCCAAAACCTATTCCTTCCTCTGAATTGTCCTAAGCCCCTTCCTGTAATTAGAACAGTGGTGACTTCAGTCACCATTCTCAGGCATCTAATCTCAACTCCAAAGTCTTAACCAAGAAGTCTTTTGGTCAGACATGCAGATAAAATATTATGTTCACGTTACCCTCATTTCTGAGGGGAGATTTTGAGAACCCTAAGATCGGTAGTCTGTGTTTATGAAATGGGCTATTTATTGTACTGTTTAAGTGTAGAAGTGTTTATTGTAAGACAGACATGAAACTCATTGTCAATACTCATTAATAGAGGAGATACGACATATAAAAAACTTTTTAAGCATGGATAATAGAAATAGAATTAAACAAAACAGGTAGTTAAATGTTTGACCAAGGGACTAATAACAAAAATGTCTGATACAAACTGGGACCTTACTATTAGATAATTACTGAGATGGAAAATTGTCTTGCTGTAGTAATTTCATGACAAAGAGGCTAATTCAGGAATGAGGAAATGGTCTGGAGTCTGATTTCTTTTCCCCAACAAGGTGGTTTAAACAAATAGCTGGGATGCTGCCTCTGTTCAAAGTCTTAGCGGATCTTTTATAGAATACAGTATATAATTTTAGTCATCCATGGTTCATGAAGGATGAACACAAACTTAGCTAGTACAGAGAAAGATTAATAGGATGGAATGGAATCTTAAAGCACAAAATAAAATAATTCAGCTTGTTCAGTTCAGACAAACAAATGCTAAGACAGAATGTGATTGCTATCTATAGCTATATAAAAATACTGTTTGAACTGAGGGACAGCTTTGGTACAAATAGAAATTAATTACACCAGGGGGGAAAAAAAAAGTGAAATTAGAGATCATCAGAAGATTCCTTCCCACTAGGTAAGTTCTAGAGCAGCCCTGTGAAAGGATTTTTGAGACCTAAAACTAAGCTCATTTTCAAATACAGATGTGTAAGTGAATTAAAAAAAAAAAAAAGAAAAAAAGGTAAAAAAGATGTAACAGCAGAAGATCAGGTCCAATGGCCAAAAGTCCCATTTCAAAGCTCTATTTGATAACACAAAGTACCTGATATAATAGAGGGAGGCCTAAGCAATACTTCAAGCACAGGTCATGAGCACCACTAGCTTTTTCATTTATACTAGTGTTCAATCATTTTGAAACAGTTATATCCTGAATAATTTCATATCTGGTTCCTAAGAAATCAGTAAGAAAATGAGACTTTAAAATGCAATTTTGCTGTGTTGACCCTGGACCTGACTTGAAATTATGTCCTTCACTGATTGCCACTTTGACTCTGTAAGAAAAAACTCCCTTTATTTTCCACTGGTGAAAAGGTAGCCATGGGGCTTTAGAAACTCTCATCAATAATTTTGACTTAGACAAAAAATGTGACACACAGATCAAGTTTGTCACCACCACGTTAGATTAAAGACAGTTGTCCACATCTTAGGAAGCAACTGAGTAGCCAAATCTATACTTTACATAAGCATATAGGTACAGAATATAATTTTGCCTCAGCGCATCTTGTTCGCTGAGTATTTGTAATCCAAATTCCAGAAACATGACAACTCTTTCATGTCCATTATTCTATGAAAGGTAAATTGTAGGAAAATGTGAAACACAGTTGAAATCAACATGAGAATCGAATATGTGAACAAATACATCCATTGCCATTTTAAATGCCTTTGCATGGTACCAAACAAATCTTGGGGCTGACAGATATGACACCAGGCATACAGGAGATTCAGACATTTCTAGAACGGCAGATGAAGGACAAATAGGATGAAGTAAAGCATCATATGCCACAAAACATATATATTTAGGTTCTCAACTTCCCGAATATGATTTCCTCTTAGGTCTTCATATTTTAAACATTTTAATGCAACAAAGGTTTTTTTTTTTCTTTAGTAGACCCCTGTCCTTATGTTTTTATATAAACAACCACAAGCCTCTGCAAAACAAGAAAAGGAATAACAGGGGAAAGGGAGAATAAATAGGTACTTCAGAGATGTCACAGGTCATTGTATTTGCACTGTAGATTTCTGCATTTGGTCAAATATATATCACCTCTAGCAGCCAGATCAATCCTGCACTTCATAATTGTATTTCTATTCTGTGAATTTTGCATTTATGTACAAATTGGATTTGGCCTCATTGAAGTCAATAAGCGTTAGTAAGTTCAGTGACACTGGATTGACATGACTAAAGTTGCATCTTTTTATAAATTACCCTACATGAATTTCCTGTCATGAATTTCCAGTAGTCTGTATCTTTCTGTGGTATTTGTAGGTAATGAGTGTCTCTCAGCTGAATGACACAAATATTAAAACCAACTGTCTGCACTTCACTAATATCAGCAGGGTCCACCAGTTTCAATTTTGTTGGACTAATTCGTGCACTTCAAATTTTATTACAACTCGGAACTGTCATTCCATAATTAATTGCACGAGCAGCATGAGTATGCCCTGGATGCTGAAAGATTAGAGCCTGCTTTTCTACATCTTCAGACATGTTCAGACACAGAGCTTTATTTCACAGTCCCAAGATGTGCTGAATCCAGTACTTCTGTTTAGATGCAGGGAATTTAATTCTGAAATTTTAGTTCAAGGCATTTCCAGTACAATGTTAAAAATTAGTTTACCTCTCTTCCTAGCTGTTTATAATTTAGAGACAGGAACACAGGAGACATGTGTTCTTCTGAGGCAGCAGCTACAGGCTAGGAAAGTTACCCAAAAGTTTTTTAAATTATACTAGACACCTATATTTAGGTAGCTGAATCACACTCAGAATCTGAGCTAGCAGTTTGGTTACTTTTATGTCAATAGAAAGAGACAGACATTTCCTGAGAGCAATTCATCCCACCTTAAAATAATTTTCTGAGAAAGAAGGAATGACTTTCAGCTTGGAGGTACCAATCTCTTTCTACTGATTATAGTGAAAATATATTTAATAACTCAGAGTAAGCAACTAATTTTTGGATGGCTAATTTAATCTGAGGTGTTTGTTAATCAAAAGGGATAGAAGGATGTCTGTCAGTGACTGACTAGCAAGAAAGAATGAAGATGCAAAGTATTCTTTTCCTTCCAGTTTTCAGATTCTATCTGGTCATGATCACTGACTTTGAATACATAGAATCTCTTCTCAAACTGTAGGCTGCAGATTGTTCCACACCTAGTCAATTTGGCAGATCATGGCATCACTTATGAATTCTGTTAATTAAACACCATGAAATTAATAACCAGGTTCAAATACTGGAGATAACAGCCTTCTGCTGCCCTTTAACGAGTGTTCCAAATATCAGGAATTGCATTATGTTTATTGGTCATGTTCCAATAAAATTATTTCCTCTGTATATTGTTCAATTACTGTATGATTTCATAAAAACAAAACTTCTGATGTAAAAGATGTATGCTGCTTTCAATTCTTTGAGCATATCAAATAAGAATGTAAACATATCCTATGTGTAAGAACTGTAAAATATTTTTGGTAGAACAGGAGCACAATTAACATGAAAGCATATTTAAATTCTGAGCAATTCCAACTTTTGCATATTACGTGTGATATGAAATACTTTATTTTTTTTAAGTTTTTCAATGTCAAGCTCTTTAGGTACATATTAAAATTGGGATCAAAGCAAGTACCGCCTTTTCTACTACAAGCTTTCCCTCCATTCCTAATTTGTCAGTTCAAAGCCAGGTGGTTCAGGAACAGGTGGTTGTTGGGGCTCTAATGCCATTTGGATAATAACGCCTTTCACTGATCCTGTAAAGCATATTTATCACTAACGGTATGCTACCAAACTGTTCAGAAAACTCCATCCAGAAATTTAGATTGTCTTCTTTGATCTCTTGGGAAGATAATATGCTCCAAACACAGGCAAGTGCTCAAAACTGAGTGGCAGACTTGCTCGTCACTATACTCTTAGCATGAGGACTAATTAACCTCTGTCCGATGTTCTGGAGAACCATTATCATAATTCTTTAGAAAGAGATGTGTTTGTTGGGTTTTTTTGGTTTCTTTTTTTTTTTTTTTTTTTACATATGGGGGATATCAAAATCAAGTTTCAATGTGATACAGAGATTCTTCTTGTTCTATAAGGCCAAGCTAAAAAATTTATGACAGCTTTTCTCACCTTTTGCATTTATAGAATAGACTAGAAGTTAATCACTTATAAAGCCCCAAAATTTGTGTATTGCTGATGTAAGGCTCTAATATTTGTGATTATATGGAAACTTACTGATCTGTCAGGCAGAGAGACTGAAGATAAAGACTTATTTTATTACCTTTTACTGTCTCTGTAAACAACCCAAAATACTTGACAAATGTTTGGATATCCAAAGCCTTTAACAACAAAGGTAGTGACACAAAGTACAAGAGAAAGACTTTCATAAAAAAGAAAAGAAACCAACAAAAAAACCAAACCAAACCATATAAAAACCCATACACACACACAGACACACACAAAAAAAACAAACACAAAAACCACACAAAACAACCCACCCCACCATTGTAACTTTTTGAATGAGAAACATTAAACAACAAGTTCTTGGAATCTGCTGTTTCCACTTGGTTTATCCATAGTTTATCCACTTGGTATATGTGTCTGTCTGATAAATTTTGCTTATATTTGCATAGTATCATCATAATTTTCACAGTAGAAAGGAATAGTTACTCTGTGTAGAACAAAATACTTGTAACTAACGTACTGATGTAGTAGTATACATTCCTGTAGACCTGGCACAATAACAGAAATCTTTAAAAGTGAGTGTCCTGGGTTCAGTGCAAAATGCAGTGAGCCTGTGTAGGACATGCATGGAATAACAAGAGAGGGGACAGAGACTGGCACTGAAAATCCCAAAGCTATAAGAATGTTTAGCTAATGGCTAGTGAACTGTAGACATGGGAACTGAACAAAATTAGGTTTAGGGTTAACAGATGAAACAACGTATGGGTATGTGACACATGTAAAAAAGCCAAATATAAGAGACATAATGTGAAGTTTCACACCAATGGAGAAAAAGCAAAGTGTAAAACATCTTAACAAATTTATAAAAATTCCAAGTTCTTCTTACAGTGAGGAGGAAGTAATCACTTTCAGCTTGATAACCCCCTTATGGCAAAGGACTCCGGATGCTGATGACTCACTGTCCCAGTATTTGAATACATATTAATATTCCAAGGTGCAATAGAGGCATGGACATGTCAGCAGAAATTGGGTAGTTAGTAGGAAATATGTTTACAGCAAGTTTAACTTTACTGTTACTTTTGAGACTTTTTTTTCTGTTTCAATATTCTTTGCTTTATTTCTTTTCCTATAATAATTAAGATTTGGACTAATAAGACAACTACAAAGTTCAGCTGATTAAACAAACTCCAGCTGAGCTGTTTTACAGAAAAGGGATATCCCTGGAGTTGTATATTTTACCCTTCTGTGATATGTAGAATGCATATTGTTGAATTTGGAAATGTCTCTTGATTGCCTCAAGCAGTCTTCAATCGCAAAGTGACTGAGTTTTGCAGCACTACCTATGATGGACATGTGATTGATGAGAACCAGGTGTAAAGAGGTTAATCTAAGTCTATCTGATAAATGGGATCTCATTTCTTTCTCATCTGCTGAAATACACAGAATTCAATTTTTTTTCCTCAGTTGTAAGGTATCTAAGAGAAATACTACTCCATCTCTTAAATAAGAATAATTCACATGCTTACTTAGCGATGAACCACAATGTTAAAATCCCCAATTCACTTTGAACTTGCTTATAGAGGCATGTTTTATATATATAAAGATATCCTGGAGGAAATTCAATTCAGATTTTCTGCTTCATGTGTTTAAGTTTTCTGCCTAGAGCCATAAATAGCCAAATTGCTGAAGACAGATAAAAATGACTGGAGCCGTCTACTGCCTAAACTGGGTTTAGCTGTGCAAAGAACATCATATTTGTACAAGACCTGAGGAAAGTCATACAAAATAGTTATGACTCAGATTCCAGCTCCTACCCTTTACATCCATACCCTCTGTCTGTCCCGCCTGGCAGGTGAGTGGGAGCTGATCTTTTACAACTCCATGCAGTTTGCAGGAGAAATCACAGACCCTCCAGAGGCTGAAACACAAAAAACCAATTGATTTTATTGTAAACTTCCCTAAAACTGTGTCAGGAAGAATAAAAGTCTTGACAAACTCTTACTCTTATAAAATATCGGGGGGGGGGGGGGGG
>NW_009911374.1:0-16362 GCF_000696875.1 Nestor notabilis | reverse complement strand
TGAGATGAGTGAGAAAACAAAGGAATAGGATCAGTACCCCGTGGATCCAGCAAAATCTTTTGAGTCAGCAACTTGTAGCCCTTTCAGTTATCCCTGTAGCCAACCAGGCAGCCAAAACACAGGCTAGAAGGTCACAGTTTTGCTATTTTATAGGGTCAGGCTTTCTTGGATCTTCCCACAGGTGAGACTCATTTCTAAGCCTGCATTGTGTCGTGAGCTGTTCTGGAACGTTCCAGGCGGTGCCAGAGGGATCCGGTGAGCCCCAGACCCAGTTAATGTTGTGTCCCGGCGGGCGCTGCTGTGTCTGTGCCGGTGTCTCCGGGCAGTTAAAATCTTCGCGCCCTCAGGGTAGAGGTAGAGGAAACCATCCCCCGCCTTCCTGGAGCGCGATCCCTGCTCTGCCTCCTCAACAATAACCCGCTGCTCACCTCAGACAGGTGCTCAGCGTCCCTCAGTGCCTTCCATCTTGTGAGTTGTTGTGAGACACACACAAAATGGGTCATTGTCTTTAACTTCATTTCTGATCCTTTAGTTTATCTGATAATCTTAGAACCTTTTCTGGTCTTTTCTAGTTGCAGCAACCCCCAGTATCAATACAGACTGGACTGAGAGCAGCCCTGCAGAGAAGGACTTGGGGATACTAGTGGACAAGAAGTTTGACACAAACCAGCAAACTACACTTGCAGGCCAGAAAGCTATCGTATCCTGAGCAGCATAAAAAGAAATATGACCAGCAGGTTGAGGGATGTATTTCTCTCCATTGCTCTGCTCTTGTGAGAACCTACCTCCAGAACTGCATCTTCTGTGGTCCCCGGTACAAGACAGACAAGGATCTGTTAGAGAAGGTCCAGAGGAGGGCCACAGAGATGAACAGAGGAATGAGACACCTCTCCTATCTTCATAGGATGACTTAGAGAGTTGGGGTTGTCTAACCTTGAGAAGAAAAGGCTCCAGGGAGACCTTATTGTGGCCTTCTAACACTTAAATTGGGCTAATAGGAAAGATGGGATAGACTTTTTACCAGGGCCTGTACTGGCAGGACAAGGGGCAATGGTTTTAAACTGAAAGAGGTTAGATTTAGATTAGACATAAGGAATAATTTTTTTAGCATGTGGGTGATGAGACACTGGAAGAAGTTTCCCTGAGAAGCTATGGATGCCCCATCATTCACTGGAAGTATTTTATGTCAGGTAGGATGGGGCTTTGAGCTACCTGATCTACTGGGGGGGTTGGAACTTGATCTTTAAAGGTCCCTTTCAACCCAACCCATTCCATGATTCTTTGATTCTATGACTATATAGACTCCATTGGATAATTTACTCAGACCTTCTCTCTTAATAAATGATAGCTTTTTTTATTTAAGCATTTCTGGAAAGAAACTTACAAGATGCATAATATTTAGTTGAGTATATCTGGTTTTCAAAACAACTGTAATTTTTGTGTGGTGTCCCTGCTCATGGCAGGGAGGTTGGAACTAGATGATCTTAAGGTCCTTTCCAACCCTAACTATTCCATGATTCTAGTTTTGATAAAACTTCCAAAAGTTTTTTGGGGCGATGATCTTAAGGTGTTTTTTTTTTTTTTTTATGTTTTTTTTTTTTTTATGTTTTTTTTTCTAAGCGTTCTTACCGTGTTGTGTTTAGCCATAATAATTGAATAATTACATTCTTTATTATAACATGGCCAATTTACCTGCAAGCAAGCTGCTTGTCAGTGCATTTTTCTGACTGAGCCTTAGGCCTGATCACTGCAGTCTGTCCTATGTTCTTATGAAACTGTATTTCTAAATTTTTTCTGTGTGATCTCACTCCCTGTTTTCTGTGTGTGTAATTTGCTTGTACATTTCAAGCTGAGATACCAGAAGGAGACCTGCATCTGCAAATAGCCAAGATCTAAAACACTGGCCAATGAAGGCTCAGGTTCTGGCCCTGAATATTAAATGAGCTCAGAGACTCTGCTAGTGCTCAAGCAGGGTGAGAAAGAGAAACCTCTGGGCTGCAGAATTCCACTGCATTCAGCTTCTGCTTTACAGATTTATGCAATGAAAATGCTTGGGAATGAAGACCCAGGAGTAAACAGGGGAACTGACTAATTTGGCAGTGTATATGTTGTGGCGGTGAAACTGCTAATCAAAACCTGACTCTCAGCTTGCCTTCTAGGAGCTCAGAAAGAGCACCTACAGACTCCCTCCGTTAAAATACACGTTTCAGAAAATAATGGCACCATATTTTAAAGAAGTAGATCAGTTGCTCCAGAAAATAAATTGTTGAAATGTGAAATCAGTTTCCTAAGGAGAAACTATCCAGATGAAGAAAGCTGCTCATTCTCTTTGAAATAAAAACATGCTGATCTTGTAGCAATCTTTCTTAATAATTTACAGCAGTTTCACCCCATTTGAAAACCCTAATAATAAATTAATCATCTTTAAGATGCAAACCAGTGATGCATTCAAGCACCGGTTTTGATTGAACCATGTCTTCAGTAATCCACTGCTAGAATGCTCTATGGGAACTGATCTCTACAAGAGTGTTCCAAAGCTGCTTGTGTTGGTCTCAGTTTTGGTTCTTCAGGGATATGTTTTTTGCTGGTATTTGCTAGTTTCAAGCCTATAACATAAATCCTATTGGGCTCAGCTCCATCAGAAGCAGACTGCTTCCTCAATAGAGTACAGCAACACTGACTTCTTTTTATCTGTCCAGTGACAGAGTTTTATTTTGACTATTCTGTATTTTGAGGGAAAAACTATGGCAGTATTAATCTGAGCAAAAAAAGTTTCAGTGAAAATCTTACATGATATGCTTTCATGCACACTACAAAATTGGATTTCTACTCTGTTTTATATTCATGTAATCCGAGATTCAAAGAATATTGCAAATGGAGTCTATTAACTTAAATACACTTTTGGTCTGGCTTTGAGAATGAGGAGATGCCTGTAGTGAAATACGTTCTTTCTTTTTTTTTTTTTTTTTTTTAATAAAACAGCAAAGAAGGCCGTAATTTCTATTAAAATTTTAATCTCATGTATCATAAAGTTTTAATGCAGTTCTTTATTCTGAATTACTATAAAACAAAAAATAAGTTTAAAATTATAACGGAAAGTTCTACTCAGTTTGTTCAAAGTATGTTTATAGTTAGTGCGTATAGTACCCTAAATAGTAAGTAAACAAAAACTGAATCAGCTTGAACTTTCTTAAAGAAAAAAGTATTGGCTTCTAATCATGTTGGAATTAATGAAAATCACAACTTTCTTCTAGTTTAAATCAAATATGAAATGTATTGTAGTACCTTTTTTGGTCATCAGAAGGTTGATCAGTGTTGATTTGTATTGTCAAATGAGATCTATGTTTGCAGACTTAACAGAATCTGTTAATGAAAAATTATTTCAGTATGTCTGCCATGATATTGAAAATAAAAATCTATTTCTTCTTGCACTAGCTAGTAATTTATAGAAGAGTAAAAACTGAAATATAAGCATAAAAATCTGAACAGACGTTCTAATACATGTCTTTAAAATATTCTTTTTGAAAGTAATAACTTACCTTCTTTTTATAAAAGCATTTTGGTTTTAAGTCAGAAGAGGACAATGTATACTGTACAAAACTCGGGGTTTTGCAGTGTTTTCCCTCTAGGTCTTCTTGTAAGTTATATCTCCTGATAGCTTCCTCAGGCGAGCTGAGTACATACGAATAATCTTTTGACAAAGATTAAATCAAAAAGACTAACACATTCTTCTTTAACAAAGGCCTATGCATGAAGTACAAACAAATTCTGACTACAGGACATAAACCAATAGGTTTACAATATCAGCAGACTTTGAATTTAATTTACTTTTGAGACTTATTGCATGTTACTACTAACTATTACATGTTACTGATTACAAGAAACAAGGAGTACTTCACATTGCTCTGAAGGAATAGAAGATATGCATCTTGTGTGAAATGAGATGGGCTTGAGTAAAACAAAATTTACGTAAAATTTACATTATTTTTCGTGTCTCCAAGTAGTTCCACTTTGTGTTGGTAAGTTCTCATCAAACGTGTCAACACTTGCAGATTGCCTCCTGAATTGCCTAGATTGCTACATGTCCAGGGCAGGAAGGCCACATAGTGACACCTACAAGCTAGATGCTGAGTTACCAAATACTAAGTAGCCCAGCTCCATTTATTGCAATTAGCCATTTACCCCAAACTGATGGTGCCCATATTTCAGATAAACATCTGTAAAATACCTGTAAATTGTCCTTGTTTAAAATTCAAAGAGGCAATGTGACTACATTTTGAAAACTTAAAGTATAAGAATTCTGAAGTAATTCTCCATAGCCAAAGGAGTTAAATATAGGAATGTAGAATCATAGAATCACTTAGGTTGGAAAAGATCTTTAAGATTATCAAGTCCAACCATTAACCTAGCTAATGCCAAATCCACCAGTGAACCATGTCCCTAAGCACCACATCTGCACATCTTTTAAATATATTCAGGGATGGTGACTCCACCGTTTCCCTGTGCAGCCTATTCCAATGTTTGACAACTCTTTTGGTGAAGAAATTTTTCCTAATATAAAATTTAAACCTCCCCTGGCACAATGCAAAGCCATTTCCTCTTGTCCTATTGCTTGTTACTTGGGAGAAGAGACTGACACCCACCTCACTACAACCTCCTTTCAGGTAATTGTAGAAAGTGATAAGATTTCTCTTGTGCCTCCTCTTCTCCCAGCTAAACAACCCCAGTTCCCTCAGCCGTGCATCATAAACCTTGTTCTGACCCCAAACTGATGGTGCCCATATTTCAGATAAACATCTGTAAAATACCTGTAAATTGTCCTTGTTTAAAATTCAAAGAGGCAATGTGACTACATTTTGAAAACTTAAAGTATAAGAATTCTGAAGTAATTCTCCATAGCCAAAGGAGTTAAATATAGGAATGTAGAATCATAGAATCACTTAGGTTGGAAAAGATCTTTAAGATTATCAAGTCCAACCATTAACCTAGCTAATGCCAAATCCACCAGTGAACCATGTCCCTAAGCACCACATCTGCACATCTTTTAAATATATTCAGGGATGGTGACTCCACCGTTTCCCTGTGCAGCCTATTCCAATGTTTGACAACTCTTTTGGTGAAGAAATTTTTCCTAATATAAAATTTAAACCTCCCCTGGCACAATGCAAAGCCATTTCCTCTTGTCCTATTGCTTGTTACTTGGGAGAAGAGACTGACACCCACCTCACTACAACCTCCTTTCAGGTAATTGTAGAAAGTGATAAGATTTCTCTTGTGCCTCCTCTTCTCCCAGCTAAACAACCCCAGTTCCCTCAGCCGTGCATCATAAACCTTGTTCTGTAGAAAACATATGTTATACAAATTTTACCTGGCTAAGAATAAGAAATTATTACAGACCAGAGGGTGATGGCAAAACACAAACTATCTACCATGACCTAGATATATTTTCCCTTTTTAAAATTAATAAATCATGTGACAAGCCTGAAACAAAATAATTTTCCAAGAAATAAAGAAAATAAAATCTGTATTAGGACAGCATCTGATTGCTATTTCAGGTTAATTGCTAGGAATAAGCCTGTTACAGGCTTAGAACATGTTTCTGTTATTGTGAATATCACACCTGTATGCTGCAAGGCACTAATGGGATCCATACCAAATACTAGCAACTGAGTGCATTTCTGTCAGCTTGGTCAGAACACACTGTATAGGAATAATTTAGGAGGGTTTTTTTGTTCATGTGATTGGTTTTGGTAATACTTAAATTATCGGAATGTTGCATCATCATCATATGGCCTTGTCTTACATAATCTCATTCAGCAATACTGAAGTCAGATTTGGTATGTTACTGAACTATGAACAGAGGATACTTTTGTATAGCCATCTGATCTTTGAAAATAAAGATGATATCTGAGTGTTAGTGATTATCATGAGTAATTAAGCTTCAGAAGGCGTTATGGCTTACAGGTACAGATTTGCTAAAGGTGTTCAAGACTCTGGTTTTCCATCCCTTAACTTTCCATTTCCTCCTTTAGACTTCCCATTGCTTCAGGACTTCCTGCTACACCCCACCCATCCCATCTGACTACCTTTATAATGATGCCTTAGTTTCCAGGTTGATAGCAGCAGTGAACTGCATGAAAACACAATGACATCTGACACCACAAACAAGTGTAAGGTGCAGTTCATAAGACACATTACCTATTGAGTAGGTAGAATGTGAACGAAAATGTGTGATAAATCTCTTCAGTGTGAAAGAGATATGAAAGCCTTCCATTCAGTATGGACCTAACAGTTTACCTTCTATCAGATCAACTATGTCAGCTTTAATTCATTGGCAAATTGGGGACAAAATTGGCTTGGTGCTACAAATAACTAACTTGCCAGGTCTACTGTATGTATTTAGGTCTCTGCTAGAATTCTAACATAAATGAATATTGTGAGAACCACAAAGCTAGCTATCACTGACTCAGAAGGAGACATACAGGATTTCACATGGATGAGGTCTTTAAAACATTAGAACTCTGCCAATATAATAAAGTGTATGTATTTCAATTAAAAATTGCCATGGCCCTTGTTCAGTAAAAGAAAACTGATTTTTGAAACCTCTTATCATCATGCTTCTTGCAAGATGAAATGTTAAGATTCAATGAAAAAAAAAGGAGATATTGATTGGACAGAGTGATTAAATGGAAGTTGACAAGAGCATGTATCATGTTAACTGCTTCTCTGTAATTAGGGTTAGATAAATTAGCAGGAAAAGTAATACATTATACTTTATATTTGTCATTAATAAATTTAATGAAGAATCTGTTCCCACTTCATACTGTAGTGATTTGAGAGGTCATTTCCTTCCATAAACCATATTTTTTGTTATTCAAAGTATTATTTATAATGCAAAATCTGTTATGGAATAACTGATTCTATATTCTTACATTCTACCCAGTATTTCTTCTCTTTTCTACTGCTGGAGTTTAGGTTTGAAGCTCAGCATTTATGAGAAGACAAAATGTCTATTCAGAAAAATGAGCTGACTGCTGAGGCAAGCAGCTCTGGTGCCAGCACGATCTGCAACAGAGCACTCTAGCACAGTGCACAAGTGAACTCTTGAACTGCGGGAATCTCAGAAGGAGCTGAGAGAGCCACAGCTCATGTTACAGCAGCTGACAATACCTGAGTGGGTCCAGGAGCAACAGCAGCCAAGAGCCTGACACACAGAAAGAAGCACCTGGGGAGCACTAGTGACCAGGAGTGCCAAGAACAGGGTGGGTAAACAGTGTGTGGTGCACCAGCAATATCATGGCATATCAGCCCGTATGGCAGTTCATATGGAAAGGCATGCAGGAAAGGCAATATACCCCTGCCACCTTGACCAGAGAGCAATGATATCCACCCAGCAGAAAGCCATGGTCTCGCTAAGCTCAGCACCCACCACAACTGATGCATCTGTCCAGACACAGCTCCAGTGGGAACACACTGCTGTCCAGGTCTCAGGCTGCAAGCTGTGCCCTGCTTTTGTGCCAATACCAAATGGCAGCAGTGATCACACATATGGGAGGCATGCCCAGGTAGAGGGAGTCCTCTGCTTACTGGCAGAGCTCCAAGAGGACATGGATAGGTATCATGGAGTCTGAGAGAAGGACAGACTACTGGAATCACATCCTCGCCTTCCCTGGGACAGGCCCAACAGGCAGACAGGAGGATTTACTACCCTCTCTCCACCTGGCAGAACACAGTGGCTTAAGGGATAGGGGCAATGGCAACAAGTTCCTGCCTGGCACAGCATGCCTGTCTCCTCTGTGACTACCCCACATTCACAGGTGCCCTTGAGTAACAGGTACAAGACTCTGCAAGTGAAATCAAACACTGATAAATGACAATGGTTCATCTAGCTTGGAGGTGTCACCAAGGTTAGGTTGTCCTATGCCCTGTGTCAAAACCAATTCCATAAAGAAAAAAAGGTGGGTCATTGTCATAGGAAAGCCTCTTCTGAGGGGATGTCCTGATTTCGGCTGGGATAGTTAATTTTCTTCCTACTAGGTGGTGCAGTGCTGTGTTTTGGATTTAGTCTGAGAACAATGCTGGTAACACTCTGGTGTTTTAGTTGTTGCTAAGTAGCACTTACTCTGACCAAGGACTTTTCAGTCTCATGCTCTACCAGTGAGGAGGGGCACAAGAAGCCAGAAGGAAGCAGAGACAGGACACCTGACCCAAAGTAGCCAAAGGGTTTCTTTACAGGGAAAGGGAGCACTCAATCCTAAATTCATCAAAGTCATAATTGTGCAAACCTCTCTCTTTGGTTTTTTTATGTTTGTTTGCTTTGCTTTTGCCCTTTAGCTTGTGTTCTGCTGCACTAATGAATTTTACACTGAGGTCTGAAAAATACTAGAGATAGTACAGGATAAATACTGAAAACGCACAGCAGAAATTAGGGCAGTGGAAGGGAGATGGAGGGACTGTATAATTTCAGCTATTTGGAATACATTTTGAGATAGCTGAAGCTAGCTGACTTTAATTTTACTCTCTTTTATCATTATGGTTGCTTGTGTTTTATATTCTGACAGTTACAGAAGTATCGTAATAGAAAAGTTACAGTGAGGAAAAATAAAATCAGTTTTGTATTTAACCTCACTAAAGTTGAAGTTAAACCTGTATTTCATCTCACTGTGTGTGTGCAGAACAAGTTTACACCACTAAAGATCTAGAGCTCATAGTCTTGAGGTTATGGCGTGTATGTTGAATGCAGTCCATGCATATTATACCTGTAAAAACATACAAAATGACACTTAATACTTCTATAAAATAGGATGTATCCTGGCTTTAATGTGTAAGTGCAAAATATTTTTAAAGTTAATCTTGCAAATGTCTTTACCACTTTTTTACTATGTAGTAATTGTTCCCAAGGGGGAAAAAAAAAGGAAACAAACAAAAAAAAGTCAGTTGTTACTGGACTAAACATTTAGACCCACACAGCCAGATCAGTACACATAATTAAGCATTCCCACTTTGTTACTGCCTTATAGTTACTGCTTAATAGCATTTTACATGAAACTAACCTTCCTGTTTCTTAAATTAATATGCTTGTCAGAAGTTTTTATGTTGGCAAGGTTTTCAATGCAGGATGCAATAAAGTTGACATAGCTAATATGAGCTGATAGTAGAGTAAGGTTCAGCTTACTCTTTTTCTTTCATTAATTTGGGCTATGTACATTTTGTTACGATTTTATTAACTGTGCAGCCATTCTTTGGTACAAGCAAAGCATTGCAGATTTCTGCCCAAACAGGTGCAGAAATGAAAGATGTAGAACTTAAAATCAAGAAAGCTGTGAAATAATGAGCTTTTAGATGGCAATTAACTAGGCATCGTGTGTCATGCAATGGCTTGCTTAAAACACACTTTTCCCTTGGCAGCTAAATGTAAGAAAACGCTTCTTAGGATGATAAATTGTTAACAACTTCTGAGAGCAAGAGCTGTCTCTTCATATGGCACCAATATGATCTTTACTTAGGATCTAACATCCGACATTGTAATACAAACTAAAAAACAAAACAAAACAAAACAAAACCCAACAAAACCCCTAAACACCTTTCCTAAACTATGCAGAGCTGAATTACTTCCTGACTGATGCAGAGAATAAATACCTTATTCTAATGAATTCCCAGTGCATCAATTACATTTTTTATCCAAGAAAAGTCTGTCTTGATCTTAAAATCATCATATAATTTTGCAGAAGACAAAGATACTGAAATTGGTAGGAGAGCTTACAGAGAGTACAGCAGTAAATAATATTTATTTAGATATGCTTGCAGAAGGACTTACAAGTTATTTATTCTGCTGTGGATAGCAGAATAAAATGGGATTAAAATAAAGGTTTATTTCTCTTTCCCAAACTCAGAACATTCATTTTTTTTCAAGTATATATGAAGCTTCCTGTGGAATTAGACTTCTGATTACAGAGCTTGCAAATTGCCAAATTCACTATTATGTAAGGAAGTCAATTTATAATGCTGGTGGGAGAAGATACCAATACCCACATGTATTTGGAAGCATTACTTGAATTAAACCAACTTTAGTCCAATTTAATCTACAAAAATAATTCTGTACTTGGCAGCATGTACAGATCAGTCAGTTAATAAAATGTAGTGGAGAATTTGTTTATGACTAAATCATACCTAGTCATATACATTTGCTCTTTTTATTAATGCCCTGATGTTTACAGACTTACGAGACTTCCATTCAGATGGCTAATGAAAGAATGTAACTACCATCATGAAAATGAAAGTATACTATACTGTTTATTATAAAGTATGAAAGGTTTGCTATCTTACCATTTTTCATACACAGATCCCAGTCAAAAAACCCCCCAAAATGTCTGTCCACATCTCAGCCAACATTTACTAAAAAAGGCTGGGAAGATACAGGTTTACTAGGGGATAGTCTGTGTAACTAAACATTCGATGTGAGATCCATCTAATGTCTCTAGCACTCTAAAATTTTGTTGCCTAGTCTGAGCTGATCATGCGTACTACATCCTTTGCAATGTGTTGCTTCAGAGACAATTAGTCCACACATTTTGCAAAGTGACTTCCGAATGGGATGAATACATCTCCTGAATGTTCTGTGTATCTCCTCCAAGCACAGAATGAGTCTGTATGATAATCTTGGGCTAGAGAACTACCTTTTAAACAGCAAGAAAATAGAAGGTAAATATTTTTCAAGTGTCTAGGTACCCTAGAAATAGACAGTATGTCTACTGGCATGGCAATACAGGAAGCTTGAGGTTTGGGCACACATATAATCTCTTCGAATTTGGTGGGCAGCAGTGCAAAAACTAAACAAATATATCTATAAATACTTGAACATACTGAAAATTAACACTCAGTTAAAGCCTGGAATGTAATATTAAAGTCCAAACTGATCCAAGGAGTTTCTTAGCATGAGAACACAGAGTTGAAAGGAACCATTAGGCTTAAGTTCTGTCTTCTGTTGTAGCAGAAAACTTCCTCTAAATACGTCATTTAGAACTGTCTGAAAAACAATTTTTAAGATGATGATTCCCATTACAGGTAAGAAAATTTTAACACATCAATAGCAACAGAAGTTGTCATGAAAATGAAAAGCTTCGTTATGTACCTTACAGTACTGTTATGGTTTATACCCATTCGGTAACCCAGTACCATGCAGATGCTCACTTGCTCCTTTTCCCCCTCCCCAGGTAGGATGGGGAGGAGAATTGCAAGAGTGTAAAAAACACGGGATGAGATGAGAACAGTTTAGTAACTGAAGTACAATATAATACTGATGTTAATGCTAATGCTGCTACTACTACTACTCCTCATACTAATACAAAGGTGAATGTCAAAGAGAGAGATATAAGATAAAAGGGGGGAAAGGAAAAAAACCCAACAAAACAGCAGTGGTGCACAATACAGTTGCTCGCCACCTGCTGACTGATACCCAGCCTGACCTGAGCAGTGATTAGCCCCCTTTGGGTACCTCCCCCCAGTTTATATTCTGGGCATGACATGCTGTGGTATGGAATACCCCTTTGGCTAGTTTGGGTCAGGTGTCCTGTCTCTGCTTCTTCCTGGTTTCTTGTGTCCCTCCTCACTGGCAGAGTATGAGAGACTGAAGTCCTTGATCAGGGTAAGTGCCACTGAGCAACAACTAAAACAGTGTGTTATCAACATTATTCCCAGACTAAAATCAAAACACAGCACTGCACCAGCTACCAGGAAGGAAATTACTCTATCCCAGCAGAAACCAGGACATTACTAAGGGACTTTTCAAGGTGTTCTGTTTTCTAGGAAGCTTTTTTTATGAGCATTCCTCACTGCTCTTACAGGTTCAGTCTTCCTCCGTCTTTTCAGAGGTCTACTGTTCACCTGCTGTGCAGTTGCTCAAATCGCAAAAACAGGTTTTCTCCCTAATATCTACTTGAGTTCTTACAAAATAACATAATTTCCAAACATATATGTATGTGTGTGTTCATGTGTGTGTGTGTGTATTTTAACTATAGAGAGAAAACCCACAACGAAAGCTTTAAAACTCGTAGGAGTTGTAAATAACTTTTTTTGTTTAGCATCAGCAATTGCTGTACTTCTTTATTAGCAAGGTGCTGGCTTAATAAAGCTTACTCTGAACCCAAGTTTCAGATGTTACCAAGAAAGGAAAAAATAGCCACTGACATTTTTATTTTCTCACTGAGAATTCAGCATTAATGGAAACATCAATGTATCTTCCCAACATTGCAGAGTTGATTTTGAATTCTTCTAAACAACAAGAGAAAAAAATTTAGATGAAAGGCTAGAATAGTGGAAAGAAGGACAGAAAGTTTAGAAGAGAATCAGTCTTAAATTTTAGAGGTCACCAAAGGAAATTCTGGCACACTGGACTCTACCATTCACATTATCAGTTCTTCTCTCTTGGTTTTTAGATTTATGGGGGGGGGGAGGGGAAAAAAGTTCTCTGTTTTTCTGTTTTAGAACACCACATGTATTACCAAAATGATTAGCAATAAATATTTCAGTAGTCACAGCTTTAATCCTGGTTTGCTCCTGTCAGCTTTTGCATTCCAAGGGACCTTCTTTAGAGTATTTTCTTCATAATAATTAAGATTTCAACAAATGAACTTCCAGCCAGGATCCATGAAGTTTACTTTTCATCTTTAATGTTCAAACCCCAAGCCCCAAGTAGCTGCTATCAGGATTTACAGGATCTAGTGGGTGGAACAGCCCACTCAATGGAACTGCCAAAGGTCTATGAGAATTTTAATTTTGAGGCAGTGTTTTAGAACTCTCCTTGGTTGTTCCTCTAAATATGTTAAAAATGGCTAAATAAGGATACTGTTTTAGTTAGTTGTGGAGTCTCCATCCTTGTAATTACTCAACGCTTAAGTAGACACACTTCTTAGCAACCTGCTCTAGCTGACCTGAAGCTGGACCAAATAATCTCAGAACTCTCTTCCCACTCAACCGTTCTGTAATTTACCTCAGTAACTATTTCCCAGTTAATGAAATCAGTGCAATTGAAAAATTTATGAACTGAAATCTATGGCCATACTGGGCTGATCAAGAGTGTTCATTTCTCATGTTTATCCACTCAAATCCATCAACGATATGTTCCCTAATGATCCTACTTCAATGGACTTCTACCTCTGACTTTGCAATTAACAGAAACAGCTGATCAGAACAGGTTTGCAAAGGACACCTATGCAGTGTGGCATTAATTTTGTCTATCAAAATCTTTCAGGAACTGCAAAGATATAATTCCCTGAACCACTTAGACAACTTTTTTGAGTTTGGGGGTGGGTGTGTGTTGATTATATGTGTGTTTATAAACACACAAAAATTTATTCATTATGGCATGAGAAATCTGCTGGCTCTTGCAGCATACCATGCTTAATCATTGTCATTCTAGACAGATATCATATGCTGTATGAAAAAAAAAAAAAATTAAAATTTCATTACCCCTAAAGAATTAGCTGTAATTTCGTGCTCTGGTACACTAATGTGGTCACATTATGTTTGGGTCACTTCATGTTTGGGTCACTTCCTCAGCCATACATTATCCTGTAGTTCATTTGCTATCATAGAAGTACACACACTGCTCCTGAAATCTTAGTATTAAACGTGTGGGTTTCACTGAAGAAAAACTACTGAGTTTATATGTCTTTGATTAGCATTTTTCCTCAGCACTTCACTTGCATGTGAGAGGATATTCAGCATATTTCTGTATATAATTATACAGATAGATAATTCAAGGCTCACACTGTACTCAGTTCTATAGCTCTACATGATTGCTTTCTATCTAAAATGCTGAAGGCCAATTAAAATGGACAATTACTGAAGTTTCATTAGTTCAGTTACTGCTATGAAAGCTTTGAAATTTCCAAACTCTTGAAGAGCTCAATATGCCTGAAGGTATGTTTAGTATCTCCCACATACCTTGATTTATGTCTTTGTCTCCAGTAAAATAAACAATTTTACTTCAATTACATAATTAAGAGAACAATGTCAATGTCAAGAACTGCTGGGAGGACCAGCAAAACAAGACTGACTTGTAGCTAGAAATTTTTCAGCACACTGAGACAGGGTTTCAGAAGTATCTATACATTGTAGGGAATAAAAGAAATCAATGTGCTTGTGTCAAGTGGCATTCAAGAACACAATGAAATTTAGGTACTTATACTTCATAGTTATGTCAATCTTCATAGAATTGTAGAATCATAGAATGGTTTTGGTTGAAAAGGACCTTAAGATCATCTAGTTCTAACCCCCCTGCCATGGGCAAGCATGCCTCACACTAGACCATGTCATCGAAGGCTCTGTCCAACCTGGCCTTTAACACTGCCAGGGAGGGAGCATTCACAACTTCCTTGGGCAACCTGTTCCAGTGCCTCACCATCCTCACTGTAAAAACTTCTTCCTTATATCTAACATGAATTCCTCTGGTTTAGTTTACACCTGTCCCCATTATCCTGTTGCTGCAGTCCCTGATGAATAGTCCCTCTCCAGCATCCTTGTAAGCCCCCTTCAGATACTGGAAGGCTGCTATGAGGTCTCCACACAGCCTTCTCTTCTGCAGGCTGAATAGCATCAACTTTCTCAGCCTGTCTTCATAAGGCAGGTGCTCCAGCCCCTTTATCATCCTGCTCGACTTGCTCCAACAGCTCCATGTTCTTTTTATGTTCAGAACAGCAGAACGGTACACAATACTCAAAGTGAGGTTTCATGAGAGCAGAGTAGAGGGACAGGATCACATCCTTTGACCTGCTGGTCACGCTTCTTTTGAACCACCTGCACACAGCTAAACATAAAGCTGTGCAAGCTTGTACCTCTCTGTTTCGTCTGCTGCAGACTGGAAAAAAATATAACCACTAACATCATAGAACATGAAAGAAAGAATTCCCCATTCCTTCCCACTTTTGAAAAAACAATTTTGAGAGGTTGTGTTTATGCATAAAGTGTTAAAAGAAACCAGCTAATGAGATTTTAGGGTTTTACTGTTTCACAGGGTGAAGTCTCTGTTGTACTTTACTCTTCACTCTGTTAAACCAAAACCAGATCCAGAACCATTCTTTGTTTCTCCCAAATGAAACAGCTTGATCAACATATTTATAACTCAGACATCTGTTATAACATTTTATTCTAGACAGAGTAATTTTTTGGCTGCATTATACATATGAAGATCAGTGAATGGCGAACTGCAACTACCAAAGTTCTGTCAAAATGAAATAAAATCAGAACACACTAGTAGTATTCTTATTGCTAATATTCTCACACTAAATTAAAAAAGAAACAAAAATTAGATTGTGTGCCTTAATCAGGTTCAGTGAACCTGAAAGAATGATTCACTTCCTTGTAATATTCCTTTTTTTTCATTCACAATATCAATTAAGGAAAATTATCTCTTACAAAATTTTGGCAGGGAGGGACAGGAAAAGTCTAAATGATTGATAGATTCTGCCCATCAAGCCAGAGCCCAAGTCTAGGTCTTGTTTCTTGGCAAGGACAGAGTTACTTCAAAGTGGAGAGGGAGGCCAGGACCCTGAATGCTTGATTTCTGGTCAAATCTTCAAGTATATTATCCACTTCCTGGAAAATGGAAATGAGAGAGTAAAGTCAGAACTGTATTAGGTCTAATAAACATCATCTATATTCTGGGTATTTGAACCCAAGGAATTTTTGGCCAAGCAAATTCCTTGGTCCTGTGAGACCATGAGGCTCACTCAGAAGGGCTCAATCAGAAAAAAGTTTTAATCAAAAACTGGATTTAGGAAAGCAAGATGCCAAAGTTACCATTTTGTGGTCTTCACTGGATCACCAGTTCTTCATTTCTCAAGATTTAAAAGTCAGTGTTGTTAATTTCACTTTCTTTCTGGTTTCCAAAAGTGCCTCCTTGACATGTTGACTTTCAGAGGTCACTTCTGCAGCTTTATTTATAGCTCCTCATCAATAGAGAAGTAGTTTTAGATGTTAGACTAAGACAGGGACCTTAGCAGTTTGGGCTGATGCTTTGTTCAAGCATGGTAATAAAGTTTCTTAGGCCATTAACAGAGCCTTGTATACTTAACATTCAAGTATAATACTCATAACTGACATAATGTCTGCCTGCGTAAGGAGCCTAGAAAGTGAATCTCCTGCTCTGATGTTTACTCCTCAATCCACAGAATGTTTTCCATCTGTTAAAATAATGTAAGCTTATATATGTAAGCTTTACATATATAAGCATCCCTGTGAAACAAACCATTCTGTCAGTCAGGGAGATGTAAAGCCAATTTTCTGTAGCATGTAAAAGTTAACGCTTATGTCTTTCTGAAAAACAATTTTAATACATTTGTGTCCTGGGTTCAGCTACAGCAG
>NW_009911373.1:8263-8523 GCF_000696875.1 Nestor notabilis | reverse complement strand
ACCGCCCTCCTGAGCGCTACACCGCCCGCTACTACCTCAAGTTCAACTTCCTCGAGCAAGCCTTCGACCGGCTCTCCGAGGCCGGTTTCCGCATGGCCGCCTGCTCCTCCACCGGCACCTGCGCTTTTGGCCCCGAGCAGGGAGGCCCTGCCGAGGACAAGATCTGGACCAGCTATACTGAGTATGTCTTCTGCCGGGACTGAGCATCCGCCCAGCCCGTGGCGGGGGGATGAAGCAGCGGCCCCTGGACACACTCCCAC
>NW_009911373.1:1890-7853 GCF_000696875.1 Nestor notabilis | reverse complement strand
AATAAGTTGCATTAAAAACCTGCCGGGACTGAGCATCCGCCCAGCCCGTGGCGGGGGGATAAGGCAGCGGCCCCTGGACACCCTCACACTCACGGTCCCGTCCCGGCATGGAGGAAGGAGGACGTGGAGGGGGTCAGTGTCCCCCTGCGCTTTCCTCACCCCAGTGCATGCGTTCATGCACAAGGTCAGGTCAGCCTACAGCACAGCCCCCATCACTCCTGCACGCACCTCCTGATGGCCCCAGGGACAGGAGGTCACCGTGTTTGCCTTGGCCACCATGTCCCTGCTTGGCTACCATGTCCCTGCTTGGCTACCATGTCCCTGCTCAACCTCCGTATCCCAGCTCATACTGACATCCTCCTTCCAATGCCTTCGAGTAGCTGTGTTGGTAGTGAGGAAGGAGAGGTATCAGGAGTAGGCAAATACTTGTCCCAGGAAAGTGTATGTGTGTGTCCAGCCCCTGCCCCTGTCTGTGCACAGGAGCTGAGGGATAGCTCTGTAAGGGTGGGGTGTTTTAAAACCCACTTATTTAGGGGCTGATGAACTTTTCAGTTGCTTTTCAGCAACTTCTGTTGAAGATGGCATGAGAAATGGCTGTCTTTTCTCATCCCCATGTCCTTAAATGGGATTTTACCTTAGTGGGTGGGCCCACAGTGGTCCATTTTATCCCCTTACCCCATCAAAATGATACCTGTCTGTGAAGGACTGTCACATTCAAGTGATACCTGACTCTGAGGGGTTGGCACTCCTGCTCAGACTTCATCTATAGAAATGAGTAATTTTGCAGGAGGCATATGTGTGTGGCCCTTCAGGACCGGTTGCTTCCACCTCCCCTGCCTGCTCCCCACCTTTCCGAACTCCCCTCTTCATGTTAAACTGGACCAAGGCCTGCTCAGCAGGTGCATAAGGCTGATGTGAAAGGACAAGTTCTCTGGATAACCGACCATTTGAACTATAATGTGTCCTCAGAGACGCATGTGTATTTCCTTGAGAGGTAAAACAATGATGCTTTCAAAAATTAGAGTGCTTGTGAATTGTAATTTTCATGGGTGGTGTGAAGTCCTTAAAATTCTCTTGAAGTTACTGGCTATAATATACTTAGAAATCCCAGTGTGTATTTCCTTAAATACCCTCAGAATGAGGGGGGTGAGATGAAGCCAGGCTTGCCAGAGGGAAGGTAGGACCTGCTTCCTGGGAAGCTGAAATCACTTACATTGAATTAATTAATGCAGATGTACATTCCAAGTGTAATCACAAGCACCCTGCTTGTTACTTTTGGTCACGTTAGTGCTGAAAACTTGGAAGCCAACAGAATTGATGCAGAAACCACTTTTTTAAGAACCAGTTTCTTAGATTTCATGGCGGTACTACCAGAGCAGTGACACTGCTGAGAGTTAAGTACCTCTTCATAGCCAAAATTAGTGCTTCTTAGAAAGAATTAAGCCCCATCCTTACAAAACCAAGAGCGATGCCAAGTTTCTTCAGGGGAAATTACCCTTTCCAAGCTGTATTTTGTTTGTGTTATCTAACCGTCTTTCTTTCCCAGAGGAGGCAGCAATAGCTTGCTTTGGAACAGATGATCTGAACAGCAGGTTTTACAGTGGGGAAGATCGAGCAAACTGCTCAATCTCAATAAATTAATGAAGATTAGGGTACAAAAGCATTTTCCTTTAAAACCTGAACTTGATTTAAAATCCTTTACTGTCTCTTCAGACCTTCACAGAAAAATATCCTAAATGTATCTGAAGTGTTGAGGGATTTAACAGTACATATTAAAGGCTTGAAGTTATATTTTTAAAACTCTTTAATAAGAATTTATTCTAAGTCCAAATTTAGAAATACTTCTAGCACTTGTATTCTAACCAAAGAATTTCACAGTAGGGTTTTATTTTAAAACCTTAATTCCTTTGAAAAGAGCTATTGCTACATATATATTGAGTTTCAGTGCTCAGCCTCTGTGTTCACGACTTGGTCTTTCATTAAGTGCATGCACAATGCATAAAACTGAAAATAATTTGCGTCACCATCGTTTGTTGTTTTTTTTTTTAATATTGTCAAGATTGCTTATCAGTTTGATTAAATTGAAGATGCACATACGAAAGTGCTGGGTATTGTCCGTATGTAGATAGTTGCACAATGGAGTATTTTATAAAGGAGAGAAATGTATACCTGCCAAATTATATGAGCAATAAAACAGAGTGAGAGACCAATATACCTGAAGACAGAATGAAACCTGTTTGTCCCATGCCTTACTCTGACATGATTTCTTTGTGCTTAGCATTTATACCTACAAGTGAAAGGACATTGATCACAGCTACTAGGTCTTTACAACGCCGTTCTTGAGAATAATGACCATCCTTTTCTAGTTTCTGTTAAGTAATTCTGAAGTATGTTTTTAAAGATTTTATATAAAATCAGTTTTCAGTAAAGTGTTCAAATTGCTCTAGATAGCTTTTTTTTTTTTGCCTTTTTTTTTTAAGAAGCTGGTAGCTTACTATATCCATCATAGGACCTATGAATAGGGGCAATTTTAAATTGAACTTGGGATTTAGTGTATATATATATACAGTATATAAACATTTTACACGAATCATTTAGTTTTTTAATCATTTTAGTGCTACAGAATTTCATAATATATCTAGCTGAGCATTTGCATATTACACTATGTACATAATATGGTAATGTTTTACTGGTTTCCTATACCTGTTTCTATGGAAAAATTGAATATGAATATCAGCTTGTAGAACTGAAGTCAATTACATATTTGCTTGAATGTGAATCTTAACTGAACTTCCAAGTACCTGAATGCATCTCTAAAACAATGATCTCCTGTATTTTGATTAGTGATTGCCTATCTGTTTTCTGGCCAATGACCCAGAAATTCTAACATTTTACATGAAAATGGGTGTAATAAAACCATAAACTGATGATTTTTCAATCTTTGTGTTTGTGCTAAAAACTCTGAGCGTTACTAGTATTAGGAATTGGGGCCCTTCATTTACCGGTAACTCACTACATCTAGGCTTAAAAGAATGCTGCCATAAATGTAATAGTAATTTGATTGTTTGCCACAGAAGACAATATTTTTCTTAAACACTGCTCAGTAATTCCAGTAAAATTTTTAAAAGGTAAAATGCCCAAGGCAAAGTCACTGAGTTTTGCTGGTCTCTTCTACTGAGAGCTCAAGTAAAGGATAACCATGATGACTGTGCTAACCTGTTGACATGCAGGACAGGAAACTAAATGCACAATACTGGAGTCGTGTATACATTTTGTAGCTGTCGTTCTCATTTCATGTTCTTATTTAATGCAGTAGTTTTACAAGTGCTATTAAAAAACAAAGGCAGTGTTTCTTTTAATTGGAAGTTAAGGCATAGGTCTATTTAGTGATGCATACCATGAACAGTGACTTTGCAGATGTTTGATAGAATGTTTATATTTTTATACATGTAGATAATGAGCCACTTATTCATTCTTATTTTCACATGTATAGCATTGGAAATAAAGATCCTCCTAGAAAAACACTGCATACCAAATTAAATTCTTGTTCTTTAAATATTAACTCAGTTGTGTGGTTTATGTTGTCCATTTTACTCTTGGTAGAAATGTTGTTAGCTTTGCTCTGTCTTCCAGAGCATCATATTCATGACTGTCAAGACTCCAAACTAATACGTAAAGCAGTAACATTGAGGAAAGAATATTGTGTATATAGGGATTTCTAGTGGCACCTGTGGCAAGATAAACAAATGTATAATGCTGAGACTTTCCTCTTAAGTGTTGCTGAGAATTTTTGTAGCACTGGTCAATATAAATCAGTCCTCAGTAAACAATAGTGATTAAACAGCTTAATTTAAGTTGCACAGAGTAATTGTTGAAATAAAATGATAATGCTTTTTATGAAGCCAAAGAATAACAACGTTGGATATAGTGCTCATTTAATGAAAGAAACATGAATACCTAAGGAAATAGATGATCCAAGAGAAATGCACTTAGAAATTCTATTAAAGATCAGAGGGATGATCTTGGTAGGTACAATGTGATCTCCAGTGAAGTATTACAAACCTGACGGTATATAATAAACCTGTGGTAAATTTAATAGAAAATTAGTAATGAATTTCTGGTATAATGTAAGTGTGCGAAGCACCTGTGTATTTAATAGAGCCTTCTTGGGTGGCATGGTTATAATGCAAAGGAACCGTTTTATTTGATGGCTTGATACTATGTGAGGGCTTTGCTGTCATGCAGTAATATAAGAAAGGAGGTTGTTCCATGAGCAAAAAAACTTTTGAGTCTGCCTTTCTGCAGGCTTAGGTCTCATTTCCTTTATACTGCCACTTCAGTTACTCTGCTCACATCCATCCCTTTTATTTCACTTCTACTGGGCAAAAGATGGCAGAGGCAGCTTCTGCTGTGCTGAAAGATATAGCTGAATTCTCCCTTTCTCTCTCAGTGAACTGTGGATTCTTTTCCCCTTTCTATCACCCCGCCAACAGTATTCATGGAATTTATAAAAGCATAACATCTGTGAAATTTTTTAGCTTTCAATTGTGTTTGAAATAACCCGTCAACTCAGAAGTTGTTAAGGGGGACAGATGTCCACCCAAATGGACAATGCAAATGTGTGAGCCTTATTTCCTTAGGGGGCAAGGCTGATGACAAATTACTGCAATTGATGTCTGGCACTGTCTATATAAAACCTTTTGTCAAAGGAGGACAGAGTAGTGCGAGTGTACTAAATCCCTATAGACTGAGGAGGCGAGCGGTCACGCTTACTTTTGTGACACTGGCCAGTCAGCCAAACAAACGGGTGGCCTAGAATGTCTTAAAAATATTTCCATCCTCCAGATTTCTGCAGTGTTTTCAAGTGTAGCCTGAACACCTCTGAGCCTTGTTACAACAGCCGTTCTTGTCTGCCTATCTTAAACCTGTTCGTAAGTATGAGTGCATACGTAAGGCACATAGTTCTTAGCGTAATTCGGTCATCCCAGCACATTGTTCCCGAGAATGACCACCTAGAGTGCATCATGGTCAACTCACTTTCTCCCCCTGTCTTGCTACCCGTTATTGGAGTACGGGCATGGGAACTTTAGTTTTCATTCAACCCTTTGTTCTCAACATCCTGTATGTTTTGGAGTTTTTACTTTTCCCTGAGGAAGATGAGGAGTCTTTCCTATCATTGCCAGCTAATAGAGAACAGTTTTTAATTTATCTTTAGATGAGGTAGATTTGAAGTGTCTGTTCCCTTGTACCTTATCAGTTCTATCTTTTCCAGGTGGCAAAAAATAATTGTTCCATAAACAGGAGCTCCCTACAATCTTTAAATGATTCTCGTCTTAACAGAGTCTGTGGTATGGCAACATGGCCAAGAGGTTTGGGGCTTTGGTACTCAATGTGAAGAAGGATGGAATGAAAGCATAGCAAGATAACAGAAATAGTGACCAGTGGCCTTCTGGGCAAAAGTACTGCTTTTGTTTCTCAGCTTAGAGGAAGTAGTAACATACTCAAGTTCTTTCCTTGTCAAGACCTTTTCTTGGAGGCGTCTCTTCATATTTCTTAGGAGAAACAACAAAGTTCCTGGGAGAAAAAAAGGCTGATACAAGTGCAACCATTGCATGACCTTTTTGTCTTCTTGGACAGGTAAGTATCAGAGAGAGAGAAAAGTGAAACCGGGAGATGGAGATGGGAATAAAAAGGGAAGGGACTCATCCAAATACAGAGACTGGCCAGATATACATTTGACACTTTCTTTCTGCATAGATAATGGTAAGAAAATTCAGGAAGGCGTAATACATGTGAAGAAATGCTGAGAACTGCAGGCAATCTGCACAATGTATTCCAGCAAATGCAAGGGCAACACATACGCGTGTACCAGTGTCCTGGGTTCAGCTACAGCAGTCATTTTGTCTCCTTCTTAGTAGCTGGTGCAGTGCTGTGTTTTTGACTTTCAGTCTGGGAACAACGCT
>NW_009911373.1:0-1558 GCF_000696875.1 Nestor notabilis | reverse complement strand
AAGTATCAGAGAGAGAGAAAAGTGAAACCGGGAGATGGAGATGGGAATAAAAAGGGAAGGGACTCATCCAAATACAGAGACTGGCCAGATATACATTTGACACTTTCTTTCTGCACAGAAATGGTAAGGCAGTCTGCACAATGTATTCCAGCAAATGCAAGGGCAATACATACGCGCATATCAGTCACTCAGCCCTATTGCAAACGAATCACTCTGTTGGTGCTCAGATTTGAGACAGCTTTGTTTGCAGGTGGCTGGGATACCTGCTGTCATTTCCCAATGACATTTGAATACTCTTTTGTTTATAAAGTATCACAATATACACTGGACATCTATGGTAGATCACACTGAGATCTTGAGAGCTGAAGTTTCTCCCTTTTGAGTGCAGAGGGCTCTGAGGGACTTTTTTTTTCAAAAAAGATTTTTTTTTTTTGTTTGCGTTTTCTTCTTTTTGTTTGTGGTTTGGTTTTTGTTTGGTTGGGGTGTTTGGTTTTTTTTCATTCAGCATCCCTCTGCCCAGAATGAGCAGTAGTAAATAAAAACAGTGTCATGCAATTCAATGCTCCTTTCTGCTGCCTGTCTGCGCTTCGTTTTAGAAACAATTTTCTCTGTACTTCTGGACCTTAACAGATGTCTAAGATATGCAGCTGTATTCCAATAGCAGGCCAGTACTCTTCTGGAACTTATTTGAATCTTTTTCAAGGTGTAGTGTTTCGTTCCTGTACCAAAAGGCAGGGTAGCTCTGCTGGCATTATCGACCTTCTTGACACCCACTCAGAAGTGTCAAGTCACATATGTGATAAGCTACCATTCTTCTTCTGCATTCATAAATATCTTTCTGTCTTTTTTTTCCTAATCCATAAACTCTCTCAGTATACTTTCCCATTTTGCATTCTGCAGGATGCAGATGGCAAGGTAGAGAGACATGACTTATGTAATTCTTTCTGCTTTTTTTACTAATATATTTGAAAAATCCCTCTAAGAATAGTCTTGTGACATAATATGAAATTACTAAAAGTCCTTTCCAACCCTAAGTATCCTATGATTCTATGGTCCTATGAAATGTGTATTCAAACAATGTGAAATAAATACTATCTGATAACGCGTTTCCTAAACTATATCCTAAATATATCCTATAACGTGTTTCCTAAGCTATATCCCAAATATATATTAAAGTATATCCTAAAATTTGTTTCAAAAAGACATAGTAATAGAGTAATAAACACAGTAATACACACAGTAATAAATAATAGGAGTATAGAATAGTAATATAGAATAGTAACAATCATAGTAACAAACACAGTAATAAACACAGTAACGAACACAGTAATAAACACAGTAATGAATAACAGTAGCAAACACAGTAATAAACAAGTGGCTCAGGATAAGTGCTGTGCCCTCTGTCCCACTCAGATGATCTTCACAGCCATGTGTAGATGCAGTTCAGAGGCCAGCTCCCCACTTGGGGACATGTGCCAGAGGGTGGGCATTTGCTGGCGGAGCTGAGGAGTGAGCCAGCAAGGCCTCCTGCCAGGGCTGGGATGGCTCTGAGGGGGCT